>NC_056737.1:1919243624-1919348624 GCF_019279795.1 Protopterus annectens
AGGGGAGATGTAAGGTCATAAGACTTGATCAAATTAAACAACCCAAAATAACTTAGAAATGTAAGATTATAGGAAATACATGATAAATGGAAAAGGTATTCACATTTCTTCTGGGAAAAAGAAGTTGCCAAAATTTTTAGCAAGGAGGGTGAAAAACGGAGCTAAAAATATTAACCTACAGAGGCAGTTAAAACAGGAAATTAACAAAAAAGTGAGTGGGAACCAGAAATCAAAACTGCAAGGAAAGAGCAAAGCATCGGAAATTTTTTAGAGGGTGTACAAATAAAAAAAGCAAACTCAGAAAAATGCATATCACTTAAATCTCAAAAGCAGAGATAGGATGAGCAATTCAAGTCTGAAAGCTCCAGCACTAGAGGGGGAAATAAAAGAATTTTATAAAACCTTTGGGGGTTGACAGACCGGTTACACCTTCTATATACAGAAGCGGAAAAAGGGGGACTTGTGCCTAATCTTTGGGCAGCTAAGGTTATTTTTCTACATAAAGAAAAGAAAAAGAAATTACACCATTGTAGCTACAGACCAATATCCTTGTTGAACCTGGAAAGCAAAGGTTCACAAAACTTCTTGCCAAAAGGTTAGAAAATCTTCTCAAGTGGAAAACTTCACAATCATAGCAGGGCTTTGTAAAAGGTAGGGGAAGTGGTCCTGATTTGGTTAGAACCTGGATAACAATATCTAAATACGTCTTTTGTGAGATGCCATGTCAACTATATGTTTAGATTCTCGAAAGGCATTTGACACTATTAAATACAATTATTTATTTCAAGTACTGAGGGCTTTTAATATCCCTAGGGCATATGTTAGGGAATGTATACAGTTAGTGTTCCATCAGCTAAGGATTTTACAAATGGGGTTCTCTCTGGTGCTATTCAAATTGAGGAAAGAACACAGCAGTGATGCCCATTCTCCTCACACCTTTTTGTTTTGCAAGCAGAAACACTGCGATGGATACTTAGGAATAAGGAGGGATGTATGACTAAATATCCCAGGAGTACGTCTAAAATGCACCATGTGGTATGCAGATGACTGTTATAAAGATGACGGACTTGCTTAGGTGGCAGAATGATGTTAGTAGTGCCAAGACTTCACAAACAGTGCAACCTGTCAACTTCCCTTTAAATAAATGATGTAAGCTGCAGTTGAAGAGCCAAACATAAATTCTATGGGGATATTTATGACATACAACATGCAGAATATGGTAGAAGAAATGTGAAACTAGTCTTGTAGCAAATGAGAAAGAAGAGAAGAATGTGAAGGCCCTAAAATTATCATTATGGAGCAGAAAAAGTAGTTATGTACCCACCATAACGTTCCATGACTGTAGTCCACCTCGCCCTTCATTCTTACATATGGGATCAGAGCAGAGACACAGCCTATTTACAAACTGGAAGTCTTCCAGTTGACTTGTGGCTAGGTAGGTATCCCATGGTGCACCAGTACAATCCCCAGATCTTGTTTGCTGCTAAGAAAATAATAACCAACATACAGAAAGAAGCCAATAATAAACTGTCTCCAGAGTATAACAACAATATTTTCTGTCTCCAGGTACTTCCAGGATGGGGGTAGGAGGGTGGGATTTTAAGAATGAAGGGCGAGATGGACTACAAACATGGAACGTTATGGTGAGTACATAACATTTTCGACCCTGGTGAGGTAGAATTTGTGTGCCGAGTACATAACTTCTTTATGCTCTGTAGTCCTAGCTCACCTTCATTCCTACATATGGGATGCGTCCCTAGCACCTTATTCTTGGGTGGCTCAGGTAAAAATACTACTGTGGAACCAAAGGATGCTCTATCCCTGGAGGTTAAATCCAATTTGTAATGAGTAATAAATGTGTGAGGGGTAGCCCAAGATGCTGCTGCACAAATATTATCAAGTGGGACCCTGGCTTGGAAGGCTGCAGAGGTAGACTGAGATCTTGTAGAATGAGCCTTTATTTTGAAGGGTAAAGGTCTACCCTCAGAGGTGCAAACATAAGCTATACAGCTAGAAATCCAATTTGAGAGTGTCACTTTGGAAACTGGTAAATCTGACCTGGATTCGGAGAAGGAAATAAATAATTGATCTGATTTCTTGAATTCCTTAGTCTGGTGCAAATAAAAATGTAATTGTTTATGTACATCCAACTGATGAAACCTCTATTCAGCTGTGTTCGAATGATTTGGGAAGAACACCGGGCGTTCTATGGATTGATTCAAAGTGGTATGGGAACAGACCTTGGGGACAAAGGAAGGATTAGTACGAAGAGATGCCCTGTTCTTGTGAAAAATCAGGTAAGGGGGTTTTACAGACAATGCTTGTAACTCTGACACCCGTCTGGCCAATGTGATAGCCACCAAAAACAAAGTCTTCCAAGACAAGAATTTCAAAGGGGATGAATGAGAAGGCTCAAAAGGCTGAGAAATCAATTTGGATAACAAAATTTAAATCCCATGAAGCAACAGGTTCTTGAAATGGGGGTCTTAGAGTGGCACCTTTAAGGAAAGTTTTGCACAGCCTATGTGACATCAGATTAAAATCTTGTATGCCTAGATGAAAATTTGAAATCGCTGCCAATGGAACTCTGATAGTGGCAGCCGCAGATCCCTGATGGAAAAGCTCAGACAGGAATTCCAAATCCACTGGAACACAGGTGGTATAAGGGTCAACATTCTTTTTCTCCACCCAGATAGAGAATCTCCTCCATTTACTGGAATAAAGTCTCCTAGTGGAAGGTTTATTAGAGGACATAAGGATATGAGTCACGGAAGGTGAGAAGTCGTGAAGCCTGACTATGGATGGAACTTGAGAAGCCATGCTGTCAAACTGAGGGTGTGTAAGGACGGATGAAGTGAGCCCGACAAGCGAGTCAAGAGATCTGGTACAGGGTCCAGAATCCAAGGATCGTCTAGGAGAAGAGGCCTTAAAAAGGGAGCCAAACCTGACAAGGCCAGTAAGGGGCAATAAGGATCAGTTTGCTTCCTAGCCATTTCGCTATCTGAATAACCTTGGGTATGGGAGGAAAGGCATAAAGGAGAACCAGGGGCCAATCGTGAACAAGTGTGTCTTTGGGTGACTCCCAAGGAGGGTGGATGAGGGAGAAGTAGCTGCTGCATTTGGCATTGATCGGGCTGGCAAAGAGATCGCAGCAAGGCTGTCCTCATCAGCGGAAAATCTGCTCCGCTATTTGCTGTTTCAGACACCACTCATGAGGCATCAGAATTGCCCGGCTGAGCTGATCGGCTATCACGTTGGTTGTCCCCGGAATGTGCGTTGCCACCACAAAACACTAGGAAGATATTGCCCATTTCCAGACTCGAGTGGCCTCTCGACAGAGTGGGTAAGATCTGGTTATGCCCTGTTTGTTGATGTACCATACTACCGACATGTTGTCCAATTGTATTGCAACAGTCCCCAGTGGCAGAAGGACGTGAAGTGCTTGCAACGCCAGGAGCACCGCCCTCATCTCTAGAACGTTGATATGCAGATGAGCCTTGTGATCTTGCCATGTGCTGTGGACAGTCCTGTCTAGATAATGCCCCCTCCACCCTATCTGTGAGGCATCCGTGGTCACAGTGGTAACGGGTTGGCGAGGAACAAATGAAGTGCCCATGGTTAACTGATTGGGTAGAGTCCACCAAAAGAGGTCCTTCTTGCAAGAGTCTGTCAGCAGTATGTGATGAGAGAATAGTAGTTGCTGAAAAGACCACTGGGATGACAGCAGCCACTGAAGAACCCTCATGTGTAGTCTGGCTAGTGGCACTAGTGATATGGTGGAAGCCATGATCCCTAGAAGCTGCAGAATAGTCTTGGCTTTGGCCTTTCGTAAGGAGAGAAGGCAATGAATTTGAAGAACCAGATTCTGTGCCCTTTCTACAGAAAGGCGAGCCAACATGTCTACTGTGTCTAGCTCTGCACCTATAAAAATCACAGATTGAGAGGGCAATAAGGCAGATTTTTCCCAATTTATAGAAATTACCAACTGGGCACAAAGCTGAATGGTAGTGTCCCTGGTCTGAAGAAGTACATGCCTGGTGGGGGCGGTCAAGAGCCAGTCGTCCAGATATGGAAACACCTGGAATCCTCGACATCTCAGGTGAGCTGTCACTACTGCCATACACTTGGTGAACACCCTGGGGGCTGTGGTGAGACCAAAGGGCACAGCACGAAACTGGTAATGACTGGCTCCAAGCTGGAATCGTAGAGGACTCCTCAACATCCTGTCTATTTTTATGTGGTAGTAGGCACCTTGGAGATCTACTGAGCACATCCATTTGTCTTCCATAATAATGGGAGTATAGACTGCAGTGTCAGCATCTGGAACTTGTCCTTCTTTACTGATTCATTCAATCTGCTGAGGACCAAGATGGGCCTCCAGTCCCCTGTACGTTTGGGCACTAAAACGAATCTGGAGTAAGTTCGGATCCTATTTGGTCTGCTGGGACAGTCTGGATGACTCTTTTTGCCAGCAACTTGTTGACCTCCACAGTTGCCTGATCCCTGGGATTGGGTGGAACATCCAGGATCCTCTTGGGAACAAAAGGTGGAAGAGAAAAGGGTATGACATAACCTCTAGTAATAATTCTTTGCACCCATTTGTTTTGAGTGATACTTAGCCAGGCTTTTGGATACAAAGAAATGTGACCCCCGACCGGCCCCAGAGAAGCACAGTCGGGCCCCACATCAGGAGCGCTGGTAAGGCTGGCCCCCAAAGGAATCACGGACTCCCTGGTTTTGCAGTCTGCCCCTGCCTCTAGGGTAACATCTACCATTTCTTCCTCCTCCAATGCCTCTGAAAGAGGAGTCACCCTGTGCCTCCTGGAAAAACCTCTGGGACTTCTTGAACCACATTTTACCGCCCATCTGACGCTTAGGATATGGTCTACAGGGGACAGTAAAACGTACTCCCATGGCAGAGAGTGTTTTTCCTTCTTGCTCGCATTAGGTGAGTGTGCCCTTTACCATGGGTCCAAACAATTAAGAACCAAAGGGGGCATTGGTAAAGGTACACTTGAACGGTGCAGTAAAATTAAAACGCATCCAGGAATGACGCCTTAGGGAAATTCCTGAACCTGCTGCTCTATTCGCTCCATCGGCTGCATACGAGATAAGCCTCATGGGCGAGTTGACAATAGAGTTCAAGGTGGACAACTGGGCAGACAAGGACTCCCTCAGTACATGTACCTTGTAGAGAATCTCCTAAATCCTTAAGGAAATCTCTCTGAAGCCTCGTGAAGTGTGTAAGGTAGTTCAGCGATCTAAGGGTAAATGCCGCTGAAAAGAAGATACGCTTCCTGTATCTGTCCATCGTTCAAGACTCCTTATTCGGTGGATGAACAGAAGTGGTTTCTGCTAGCTCCTTCTTAGTGGCCACCACCACCACCATGGCATCAACAGGAACACCTTTAAACAAAAATTCCTTTACTCAGGGTGCAGAAAGAAACTTATTTGATCTCCTGGGGAATGGTTCCATGGCATCAGGAATATCCCACACCTTTTGACTAACTAGCTCCATCAGTTCGTCGAAAGGTGGAGACACCCAAGAGGCTGAAGGTTGTGACCCAAAAGCCTTCAGGTACACTGACTCATCAGAAGGGGTGACAGTGGGCCAGCCACACCTCTGCTTAAGGATTTCTAGGATGTCTATGAAGGAGACATCAGAGGATGACTTGGGGGACACTTCTGACTCGTCAAGGTCAGTGTCAGAGGTCAAAGACTCATCCTGGGAGTCTACATGCTTCCTCTTACATGTTCTCTTCCGTGGGGGCTCCTCAGAAGGATATTCCGGGGAGGTCTGGGAAGAGTGGGGGCCACCGGCCGGTGGCTCCTGAGGCTGCGGGTCTCTGCTGTCCAGGGAGAGAGTAGGAGCTGTGACAGAAGTAGGTCCCCTTGGGGAGAGTGTCGGTACCCCTGGTAGGAGCTGAAGATCGGGACAGCACACTCATCATCTCGAATGCTGACCTCTCCAGCTTCAAAGACATCCTCGGCTCTGAGGAAACCGAGGTTGCCATCGGTTCCAGAGCCATCAGCTACGAGATAGATGTGGGATCCGAACTCACCCTTGCCAACGCGCTGAGAGGGAGGTTCGGTTCCAGGCATCCCTGCTGGGGCCGACTGGGGAGCTTCGGCTCCTAGACACCATGGACGGCACCAAGAGTGTCAGAGCAGAACTCTGCTCCGAAACAACCACAGGGGGAGCTGGAACCGAGGGTTCCACCAGCGGTACCAAACACTCCGGCTCCGAAAGGCCAGCATGGCTTGGAGGATGAATGACCGAAGGGAGCTGAACAGACTCAATTGGCCACGGAACTGACTGGGTCGAAGCGAACAACAATTTCGGTAAGGCAGACGACTTCAAAAGTCTCAGCACTACCCTCTCCACATCTTCTTCCGATAAACTCCTGGAAGACCTGGAGGACAGAGTAGGAGAATGGGATCTCTGAAATATTGGTGACTTCAATGTAGGGGAGACCAGTAGAGGTTCCATAGACAGGCTCCGTAGAATATTTTCAGTGGTCTGCTCCGAGCTACTTGGCACCGACCCTGTAATCACAGAAGTACAACTCTCAAATCGGCTCCAAACTCTGTGGAAACAATGAGACAGTAGATTTGTCAGGTTTAGTAATTTTAAGAGGCGGCTCCGAGAAACCAGCCGGTGTGCCAGGGCGGACTTGTACTTTTCCTTTTTAGATCCCTGAGATCTAGCACAGGAGGAAGAGCTAGCTAGATCATCCCCAAAGCAAGGGTTTATCAGACCTTTTAAAATGAGCTTATTTTTTCTTTCTTGTAACACCCTAGCATTAAAAGAGTGGCAAAATAAGCAAGTTTCCAGTAAGTGGATGGCCCCAAGACAGTAAATGCAGTTACTGTGGCCATCCATTGTAGACATCTTCTGTGAGCATTTTATGCATTTATTTGAAGCCAGATGGCTTATGGTCCTTGCTTTCCTTAGACATCCTCACAGAAAAGGGACACACACACACACACACACACACACACACACACACACAACAGAAAGAGAGGACTAGGTCCTCTAACTTAAATGGCCTAACCCAGGCAGGAAGAAAGACAGGGAAACTAGGTCCTCTAACTAAAACAGACCCGGGGGAGGGGACAGAAAGAATTAGAAAGACTCGCACACCCAAAACCGGAATAAAGTGTAAATTTATTACACAAGGTGAATAGAAACTCTACTGCAACACTAATATCAACAAGCAGAAAATCCGCAAAAAGTTAAGACTTATAACTACTTAACAAAACACAGTCTAACTGAGCACAAAAGGCACCTAATACTAATATCTAATTATTAAACAAGAAAAACTGGCACACAGGATACAAAGTACTATAAGGCCAACTGCACTAAAGAAATTGCACACAACGATGCACTAGTAAACGTATTCTAACTTGCAAACTACAGAAACTGACTATGCAATGCTATATAACTGTATCAAAGATAAAACAGGAGAATTATCCAAAAATTTTGAATAAATTTGAAAGACTTAGCCAGAGCCAAGGAGAAGCACAACAGAACTCGTCGACGTGGCAAACGAGATCTGGGGATTGTACTGGTGCACTGTGGGATACTTACCTAGCCAAGAGCCAACTAAAAGACTTCCAGCTTGCAAATAGGCAGAGTCGGAGCCAAGGATCGGCTCCGATCCCATATGTAAGAATGAAGGCGAGATTGGACTACAGAATATCTGCTATTGTTGGGATGTTTTTCTCCCCAAATTCCTCAAGTATGCAAATACATTTCATAATGTGATTACGGACTTCCTATGAGAGCCAAAACCAAGGCTTAGGAAAAGAAGGTGGTTTACAGTAAAACCAAATGTAGGAATTGATATTCCAGATCTTACAGAGAACATGGCCACAGCTGTAGGTTGGCAGAACTGTAGAGCTAGGAGCCATCCCACGTCTATATGGCATGAAATAGAAGAATGGAATATATATCTTGACTCAATAGGGTAGGGTCAAATTCATAAGAATCCCAAGTTAGAGGATCCTAGCGAGATACAATGTTGGTTTGAAAAGGGACAGCTCCAGATTATACTAGATCCAAAGAGTACGAATGGAGGGTATGGCATTATAATGATGCAAAACTGACAGTGGGTGAATGCATTTTTTTTTTTAATTTTCACTTGTGACTTATTCCAAAACTCTCCCCCAAGTGACCTTACCACTTCTATACATCCAGTTTGGTTTCTTATTTCCTGATTTCCTCTCTCTACTTAATTTTTAGCCCCATTCCAAACTACCTTTCTCCCTTCCCATACTGCTTTGCACTATATCCATTTATAATCAAAACCCTCCCTAATAGTACCTATTCCACATTGTACCTTTATAATTTTCCCAAATAAACCCTTATTTCTTCTCATATTGACTACCTTATTATACTCTAGCCTTTAATACCCACCTATTCCTTATATTCCATAGAAGATATCACAATAATCTACCTCTCTTCTTTTATAGAAAATTCTTCTCTTCCTATCCTCTTCCAGCTTTCATAATCCATTATCACTAAATCTCCTACTGTCCTGCAACTTCTTGTCTCCTTCTTCATTGCTACTTCCCAACTACCTGACATCTATAAAACAGACTCCTGTTCTTAATTATGCTATTCTTCAGCTTATCCTCTATTCTTCTCCTCCTACTGTGCTATCTTTCATCCTGCCATAACTCAATAATATATTGCAACATCTCTCCAACTCTGTCCCAACAACCTATCCATACTTCCTCTTTACACTTTCCACACATTGCACCAAATTTATCTAATACTGTCCCTCACCTTTATTCCAAACATAGGCTAATTAATTGCACTTCAACTCAAACCAAAATAAAATTAAGTGCAAGAATCCTTTCCAAAAAACATGTATGTATAATTTCCCAATATACTAAAATCCTTCTAGGAGGAGATATACACTTTAATCCTTCCCACCTACCACAATGAACATAAACATAATTCTCTCCCACATGCTTCTGTAACCCAGTAACAGCCAGTCCCCAACCCTGGTGATCTAATTTTTCTTACAATAAATGTTAGAAGTATAAGAAATAAAATTGTTGAACTACATGCCTGGATTATCCAACATAAGCCTGATGTTCTAGTAGTAACTGAAACTTGGCATAAACTGAGAATAAACGACTCTGAAGTTATACCTCCTGGCTATATCGTCATCCGTAACGACCATATAGAGAGGAAGGGAGGTGGTATTGCTTTAATATTTCCCTGTACCTACCACAGTTCCCCTTACAGCAAACCAACACCAAAATTCAGTTCAGCAGAGCTTCTTATTGCTTTCCTCAAAATAAACAAACAATTATAAACAAATATGTATTACTGTCCTTTACATCCCTCGTGGCAACAACAGAGCTATACTGGAAAATATCCTACATTGTATATCCACATTTCCACAATAAAATATTACTAGGTGAGGTGAATGTCAATTGTTTGGAGATCAACTCTAACTCACATTATAGCAAGACATCAAATTATTTATTAGACTGGATCCTACGCCAAAGTTCAACCCACACCCCTCTCCTGGTAACTCACTGCTCGAAAGTGCAATACAGCTCAACTTTGTAGATCTGTGCCCACATCCAATATAAAACCACTCAAACTTAAACAGTGCTCTTCTTCAGCTGATGACGCTCCAAGTGAGTACCAAAAAACAGCAGCCAACAGCATTGCTTATCCTGTCTCAATCCGTATAAATAAGTCAATCCAGGAATTACATGTTCCCTCTCTCTGAAACGTCACACACTATCCCTCTGCACAAAGGAGGAAATTCAACAGACATCAATAACTTTAGGCATACAGCAATCTTGCCTCCCCATGCCAAAATACTTGAAAAATGTATTCAAAAATCAATTGCTAGACCATCTCCTATCCCCTATACAACATGGCTTCCGACCTTCCCATAGTACCAGCACTGCCCTTCTAACCTATATAGATACTGTCAATAAAACAAGAGATATGGCAAACTAGCCTCTTCCTTATTTCGAGACTTGTCTAAAGCCTTCGACACAGTTTGTCACATCAAGCTTCTACTTCAAATGTCCTCACTAGCTCTCTCTCTCAGCCCATCCTTCAGTGGTTCAAAAGCTACCTGCCCAATGAGTATCAGTCAGCAAAATGGCACTCTTATCCTCTCTCCTTACTTCCCAGTCACCACCAATGTACCACACGGCTCTATCCTTGGTCTCCTCTTTTATACTCTATACTTCCACACAACAGGCCACCCTAATACAATACTCAGATTATTCCACTCTCATCTGCACACTTGATAACATTGTACACCTACAAAAAATTATTCAAGCCTTAACAGCCACTGAAACATCACAACTCAATCTCAACCCAAAAAAGACCAAACTACTACTTTTTTCCCAAAATCCCTCTCTCATGAAAAAACAAAATTTAAAGTCCTCCCTCTTGATAATACAACCATTGAGGTCACTTCTCATAGCAAATTATTAGGGGTGACAGTGGATGATAATCTCAAATTCGACTTGCACATACAAAATTGCATAAGAAAAACTAATCAAAAACTAGGGATTCTTTACAGAGTCAAAATCTTTCTCAACCAACACAACTAAAACTACACTTGCCACTACTTATCCTCCCCCACTCTTCTTTATGGCATTCCCATCCTTACTAATCTCCAGGCTTCACTGTTAAATTAAAATTTAACAATGCTCTAACAAAGCTGCTAAACTTGCCCCTTTCAGAACCCACCACTGTGTAGCACTGAAAAGTCTAAATCGGTTAGAACTTCCATATCAGCTAACATATATACAACTTTATAACCAGCATCTATCTGCCTGTACAGCACAAAAAAATTTTTCTACAGCTATGTTACCAGTCTGTCATTGCGATCCAGTGACAAAACTCATGGCTACCTACAAACCTAGCAAATCTGCTGAGCATTGTCTGTACTAGTACAAGGATGCTAAGGCCTGAAACTTCTTACCTGTATCCATCAGGTCTATGCCCTCCCTCCCATCTTTCAAAACCATTCAGAAAACTTTTCTAGCTAAAATCAAGCTCGGTTCTTGCTCAGAACAAGGATAAACTATATCCCTAAACATGAACAAGTACCTTTTCAATTCGTATACCTCCTTACTCTCCCTTCTTCACATACTTCCTTACTGCTAATTCTCTACCCTGACTTTCTCTGTAAATATACCATAAGCCTGTTGTTCCCTCACTTTATATTGCAATTCCTATTTGTATTAGACTAACTTACCTTTAATTTCCCTACAAACTGCCTAAAATTCCTCAAAATATTAAATGATTTAAGAATCGATACAAGGTACTTGACAAATGTTTTTATATTATCTCTAATTTGTTATAATTACTTGAACTGCACATTTTTCTTTACTTTTGAAGACTGTAAAATTGTTGTTCTAAAAATGTTTTGACATAATTTGGAGCTTTACTCCCCAAGTCTTTGCTGAAAATGGGCATCTACCACTCAGACTTTCCCAGTAATCAAATGTCAAACAAATAAATTAAAGACTTCATACAACTTACGAATCATACTCTTGTGCTATAGAGGTGTCGGACTAAGGTATCACAGTTAATAAATGGTGGCAATATCTTCAGATTCAGTCAGGGATATTTAAGGGATTGGCCAGCTACTCCAGAAAAAGGGTTTTAATGAAGATTTCAGCAATTATTTTGAGATAGTCTTTAAGAACACTTCTGTGAAAAGCATGTACAGAACAATTATAGAAGCAAAACAGGCAACTAGGGCACCTCAAACCAAAGTGGGAAAGAAATCTTGATCATTCATCAGCAAAGCTGCAATGTAGAGAACTGAAGTAGTTGAGAAGCATCAGAAACATAAGCCACAAATTATTCTAGAGAATGAAGAAGTGGGATCACCCATTACCAACACTTCAAACAAAGATGCAAGAGTACTAAATATAATCATTCGGGTCTATATTAGATCAGCGAACGCTTAAAAAAGTGAACGCTGATTGATTGACCTTATGTAAGTGAAAGCTTACAATCTCAAACTGTCAGATCAGCGATTTTATTTCTAGGGAAAAAAAAATCGCTGATCCAAAACACATACACACAACACAAGCACACCAAACAAACAGAAATCCACACACATACACCTAAAATCTGACACCTAATCCTACACTAAACTATGCACACACCACTAACTATCCACTTACTTTAACCCAAACCCTAAGGTCCGTCACTATCGCACACTCACCTCACCCGCTCCCTAACCCTAACTCACCTAACCCACCCTAACACTCACATCCACACAATCGCACACTTACCTGAATCCGACCCTTACTTTCCACCACAGCACTGAAAATACTGAAGCAACAGAAATGGACAATCAAATTCTTTCCCTAGGAAAAAATTTGAGTTTCTGTTGCTTCGACATTTTTAACATTCACTAAAATAAGGTCGATCAATCAGCATTCGCTTGTTTAAGCGTTTGCTGATCTAATATAGACCCTAATCATTCACGAAGAAAAGATAAAAGTAGCATTTTTAAGAGCTTGATTAAAGTATCACTTAGACATAGGTACACATACATTAACAAAAAATGTTTCCTTTTGCATACAATATACATCACATTTATTTTCTTTATCAGAAGTCAAAATTTACAAAAAAATGCTAAATTCCTGCCTTCCCATAAACCTCATTCCTCCTCTAAACATTATTATGCATACATTTCCATTTATTTCTATGTAATTTGCTCCTTTTTTCTAAAGATCCCTCTTCTGTTTCTTTTATCTCTTTCATAATATTCAGTACCTCAAATACAGTTGGTGTACAGTGAGTTCCATTTTCTAGTAACTACTTTTTTAAAGGCAACAGAATTAACTTAAGATCTTACTAAGTCTAGGAAATTCAGATCCTGTACCCCAGCTCAAAAGAATCACTTCCTTACTTACAGCCAACTGCTCATCCAATATTTCTAATACAGTACTCTGTAGGGAATTTTTTAAAATCTGCCAACTCATTACACTCCCAAAACATACGTTCCCAGTTACCTCTTTCGTCTCTATCGCACATCGAACATTTGCTATCTACCTGAGGAAAAAAATCTTTGAAGCCTGCTTGGGGTATAAAAATACCTATTCAAACACTTCCAAGCAGAGATCCTAAACTGTGGAGTCTGCATGCCCTCTCTTCATTTGCGTGGGTTTCCTCTAACATTCCAAACACATGGCGTATGGAGCATTTCTCCCCAGGCCGTCGCTGAAAATGGGCTCTGTCCTAGTCAGACTTTCTCATTAAACAAATGTTAAATAAATAAAATAAACCTTCTGGACTTGGTTGTATATTTGGGAGCCACACGCATCTTCCCATTGTTTTCTTGCAAACTGCTTTCCCAGTCTCTCTTCCAGGTCTTTTCTAACCTCTGCTGATTGACTTTTATAAATTATCATAAAATATTTATATGCCCTACCAATTATCCCTTTTTAAGGGCTACACTTGTTCTACATTCAACTCTACCACCAGGTCTTTCAATTAAAATTCCAATATTCCTTTCTCTTTGCCTGTACTCTTAGATCAACCCCTGACAGGGAAGGTAAACTCTAGTCTGCAATCCAAATGTCTTCTAGGTCTAATCCCACTCTTTTACCTTTCCTGACCAAGTTATTTGCTTCCCAGTATCTTGGTTCTTTTGCCAGGTTTCTCCAGTAAATTCCAGCCACCCCCCCCCCCCGCCTAGCTTTTGTACCCCTACTTGCAAAATCTCATTTCTTCATTCTCACATTGGCTTAGTTCTTAGAATACTTTCTGCTACTTTATGAATATAATATTCAGTACGGTTGTAATTATTCTCCTTAAGGATCTGCATCCAAAACCTCACTCCCTCTCTCTATTTCTTGAACTTCTCCCTTGCTTCATCATCATCATCCATTTCCACGTTCGAGTTATAACTTTCTGCTTGTGTTAAGTACATGAGCCTTAACTGTATAGATCTAAAGTATTCCTTCAAATAAGGTAAACCTAAACCACCTTGTTCTGTTGGAAGGATCACCTTCTCCCACTCAGCTCTTGCCCTCTTTCTCTCCCAGATAAATTCCTTCAGTTCTTAATTACTGTCCACACCGTCTCCTCAAGTTGATAAAAGTATGCCTGACACCTGTACAAGATGGACTAAAAACATTTTCATTGCATGTATTTTACTATCCATAAATAAGAGTTTCAAGTCTTTCAGTTTTGTATTATCTTTTTCGTCCCTTCCCACATATCCTTAGCTTCCATAGCAGAAACCTTTTTAATCCATACTCCTAAATTACTTCATCTTATCATGACCCCATAAATATCAGTATTGATGAACCAATTCATGTGTGGGTACATCATTTGTGGCTATAACCCTTGTTTTGCCTTCATTAATTTTATATTCTGAAGAGACCTGAAATGGCATCAAAAATTTTCACAACACTGAGAAGTCCTTTTCTGGATTTATCAGGTACAAAATAATATCATCTGCAAATAAAGCCAACTTTTCTTGATATCATTGTATTTCCGAGTACCTTATTTTCCTTATCAATGCCTCTAAATGTAAAGCAAATAAAGTGGAAAGAGGACAGTCCTGTCTGGTTCCTCTTTCAAACACAGTTATCTAACAGGAACCCCCCACTTTAATTCCCGCTTCCAATCCTTCAAATGTCCCTTCAACCTCATTGTATCAAGGAATGGAAATGCTCACATTGCCCTACTTGCAAAATCTCAGCTTACTCTGTCAAATGCTTTCTCTGCATAAATATCCACCTACAACTGTGGTATTTTCTTACATTCTGCTTCCCTCTGGATCATCACTGTTCTATTAATATTGGCAAATGTTTGCCTCCCCTTCACAATACCACACTGACCATATTTATCAATTTTGGCAACACCTTTGCCATTTTTAGTTAGCACAGACAAATACCTTATAATTGTGGTTTAACATTGAAATGGGTCTATACAAACTGGATTCTGAAGGGCCTTTTTCATCTTTAGGTGATAGTCACCACAGCTTTCTTCCAAAATGTTGGTTGCCCCCCCCCTCCCCTGCACACACTTTTAAAATATAGTTAAAACAAAATCTTCCAGATCTTTATCACTTTTTTTCCCTCCTAACCTCTACAAGATCTCATATTACTTTTCTTGTTGTAGGCTCCCTATGTTTGGTGACAACTCTTTCAAGGTTCTGCTGCCCAAGTCTTTGCGCTAAAAAGTTTTGTGCTCTGGAGTTATAAATAGTTGCTTAACTGCACTCTTTCCAAACTCATGCATATTTATCCAGATACTTCCTTATTTTCTCTTTGGCAGTCTGCATTTGCTCCTTCTCTTATTCTGTGAGATTCCCCTTATTCTGCAATACTTTAACCTTTGCCAGCCCCACTAAGTAACTTTTATTACTTCTTAACCATTTCCGTCTCTTTTACTTAAACTCTATTTTTAAAAGCCATTCTCATTTTATCCCAGTCAGTAGCTGTACGTTCTTAAGCTATTTCAACCTTCCCTAATACCTCTCGAACAATTTCCACTACCCATTCCTTAAATTACCCTGCATTTTTATCTTAGTTTTTATTGGTGCATGATCAGAAATAGTTATCGGATGTGTGTCGAATCTTTCAATTTAATGCATATGTGCCTGAGACACAGTTTCTATCTAATCTACCCCAGTTATGGTACCTTGGGGAATACGTAAATTCTGATTTCCTACTACTGAAGTTGCATCTTCCATACCAAATATTTTCATATATTTCATCAGAAATCTATCCTCTTTTGATGTATTGTCCCTTCTGGTTTCCCTGATACATCCTCATTACTGCAAATTAAATTCCAGCCCCCATCTATAAATACTATTCCCTGCTGATTGAATTTTTTAAGCTCCATAATAGCAGTTTTCTATGGAATATAAATACATGCCTTTGTAAACCACCTATGTTAATAGCACCTACAACCACAACTCTATCAATTTTGTCTTTTTGCCCCCTCATCTATCACTACTGGAGAACCTCTAGAAATTAGTATAATTACAACCCCTTTTCTCTGTCCCTGATCTTCTGCTGAATATCCATTCTAAAATCCTCTCTGTCAAATTCACATGCTCATTTCTTTCCAAATGTCTCCCATGCAGCATTGGTATTTGCACTCTGCATTTCTTAATATAATTAAATACTCCTTCCTTTTTATCTATACCTGTAAGGTTACTCAGATTCCAGGACAGCATGGACAACATGGCCATCATGATAAAAAGCTTTTGTTCCCACCTATTATACACAACAGTTTTTTTTTTAATGTGTACTTCCAGCTTTTGTGTTACATGCATATACTAATGTCTGGCAGGCTAATCTTTTTTTACAGTTTTTTCTTCTCATCTCCATTTGAACCCAAGTCACATTTTTAAGACTTTTTGTTTTAATGAAAACACTCAACAAAACTAAATACCAAACACCCCCATCCCTTATTAACTTGGAACAAACACAAAAAGCTATGTACAGCTATAAAACATATTTAACCCTGCAGAAGTGAACTGCCCAAAATTGACAGATGCACCTACAGGCATTATCTAACCTAAAATTAAGGTTACCCTTGTTAAAGCACATGTATTTATTTTATTTACTTAATATTTGTTTACCAGAAAAGTCGGACTTGGAACGAGCCAATTTTCAGGGGAGGGTCAGGGAGAAATGCTCCAGACGCATGTCTTTGCAATGTGGGAGGAAACCGGAGCACCTGGAGGAAACCCACATGAACTCAAGGAGGATATGCAGACACCACACAGAAGGCACCCCAGCCGAGAATCAAACTGGAGAACTTCCTGTGATGCAGCAATGCAAACCACTGCACCACAGCACCATCCATACAGGCTATACAGCTTCCCACTTACAGTGATCACTGTATAGTCTTTCCTTCTCTCTCTCACCCTTCCAGATATGAAAAGCAACTTATATGCTTTCAGAAAATATTAACTTTTAGCCCTAAGAAAAAGTGCACTGGCTATCATTAAATAAAACTAAACTATACACTGTTCTATTAACTGCATTAAAGTATTAAGACTACTAAGGAGTAGTTACCTTTTATTCCTTTCCCATAATTTCAGACAATTTTTTCACTGAATTGCTTGCCATTGTACCATTAAATTTAGCATTTACTCAGTAAATACTCAGAACTGTCAAAATTAACTGTTCGCATATGATGACAGCTCGTCTCCATGGAAATGTACTCAGCTATGAGTTGTTTGTAAATTCCACTCAGAAAAGAATGCACAGCTACACTCAGCAGTAGACATCTTGACTCCATTGAACATTTGCCAGTGAAAAACAAGCAAGCTAATATCTCTGCAGTTGTAAGAAGTTTAAAATTTTCATGACTTTCAAAATTTTGTCTTATTTTTAAAGCCTACATGCTTACAAAAACACCTGTTTACAGCTTCAGCCTAAAGTAGTAATCTAGATATTCACCCTTATAAAATAAAAACAGAAAATATACCAGCTCTACATGTAATACAATCAGTGCACTTTTACACCCCACCCCAACAGCCCAAGATCACAGCATATGAACATTAAACTTGCTTTTGTCCATCCTTTTTTTTTCATGTAAACTATAAAACATATTTCTTACAACTAAAAATGTACTTGTTTACTTTAACATCTTTAACACATTCGGTAGTCAGTGAAAAGACTTCCCACCACATTTAAAACACACCTGACTACACAAAACTGTTTTACTGCATACAACATGCAGGTTATATCATTAAATGTTTTATGCAAATACTAATAAGAACATTTTTTTACTCATAGTTAGTTTTCTCCCTTTTAGTGTCCTTCTAAACATTAAATATATAAAGTGGAGTATATGCATTACAGTCCACCCATAAGTTCAACAAAAGTCTAGTGTTTTTCAGTCACTTTTTCTTCCAAAACCATATTTTACAAATGTGATAAGATGTTTTATAGTATTCCATTTATTCATAAATTTCAGAGCTGCTGGTCTTCTTCCTGTTCATCTCCATCTCCCAACACACAACTCTGGTTCAAATCCAAAATACTAGTGATTCTTTTGGTCAACTCCTGTGCTTTTTACTGTGGTTCAACCATTTTCCTTTGGAACACTAAAAAAATTTTACTGGCAAAGTCTATGAATCTTACCATCAGAAAAATGAGAAGTAGTGTCCCCTTCTAATAACTGACTCACTTTTGGTCAGATAAACTTTTTTATTTCCTTCTTAGCCTGTTCTGTATCAAAAAATTACTTTGATCCTCCAGGAAGAAACACTCTGAAGACAGCTGGATACTGCAGCTTGAATCTCACACCTGCCTCTCTTCATTCCCTGACTGCTGGGATAAATTTGCTTTTATTCTGCCTGGTGTACACTGAACAATCATTTTCTACAAACACTCTGCTGTCTCCATAGTCTTAATACTTTGTTCTTCTGCCACAATTTGTTAGGATCAACTTTTCCGCTTTACTGGTACGATTGCACCCTTACTAAATATAGGTCTTGGCTGCTTTCTCATGGCCATGTTTGGAGCATACACTCAATGTGCCCTTTCAATTCATTTAAAATCTTCTGTGGAACACCAGTTAAGTTGCTTATTTGTGCTTTCATAAAATGAATACAAAAAACTTCTTCCATTTTCTGTGGTACAACAGAAAATCTCATTTTTTTCTCTGCTCATGCTGCCTTCTAACTCTTACTTTTTTGACACAGCTTTTCTTGAAAAAACTCATACCCAAGCCAGCCTTTTTCCATTTCAACCACTATTTTGTTTCTGTTTTATCAGATCTGTATGGCAAGTTAAATATTCTATTCTTTCCAGCATTTTGTTGTTTGAATTGATATATTCCTAATGTTTCCTTTAATTTTAATCACATCTGAGTATATTTAATTTATTTTTTCTCTAAATTACTATAATCCATCTCTTGAACCAAAGCTGAAGCCTCTAATGCTTTTAGTTGAAAAGCTGTAGAATCCTTCCCAGACAGCGTTTTCTCTTCACATTCTCTGGTTGATTTTCTTTCAGTTTTCCATGCTTCTTTGTTGGCATCCAGGCAGTGTATTTACTAGCTGGTAACTGAATTTTACCAAAAACATTTTCAATGGCACTCTCTCAGTTTCTGTTTTCAAACTGGGAGAGCTGAAATTATGCTACTGATCAGTGTGCCATCTAGGATAAAAACAACATTGATCATTGAAATGCTACACCCAGTGATCTCAGTGTCTTACATACAGGGAGACACAATGTATAAGGATCTGCAGACATAAATGAGAGCAATGTGGAAGAAAGATGCCCATATAGTTCCACTAGTAGTAGAAGCAACAAGTCTAATTAAAAATAATTTACAGTCACCAAAGCAATGGATGAGGGCAAAATGGTTCACACTGCCTACCTTGAATGGGCCAAGGCATTTGACACAACACCCCATTTGGGCATTGTTGATAAACTAAAAGTACAGTTTTGTACCTACCATAAATGTAGATGTCCGATAGATATGCAACTGCAGTCCTGACATATGGGCTGTCCTGCCTCAGGCAGCCCTTCAGTCGGCCGGATTCCAAAGTCTGGGTCCGGCGTCGGCTGATGTCGCCTCTTCCCCGACGTCAGAGCGGCTGGGGTATAAAAGCATCAGCTGACGCCATCTTCTTCAGTGTTTCTTGCCCCAGATGCCAGGTGCCCTCCAAGGAAGGCTAAATTTAGAGAATGGATAAAAATTCCAGACATGCACAACAGTAATAAACAGATACACCATAACAGATATCCCCAGCTAATTTGAAAAAGGGGGAGTGGACCCAAAAAAAGAGAAATACAGAGGGGTAGGAGGGAGGGAAAACTTGACTGCAGTTGCATATCTATCGGACATCTACATTTATGGTAGGTACAAAACTGTACTATGTCCTTCAAGAATGCAACTGCAGTCCTGACATATGGGTTGAATACCATAGCCAAGCTAGGGGTGGTAAGATCTAAGATAAGGATGGTGTAGCTAAAATGCCCTGCAGGACTGCAGAAGCAAAGCCTGCTCGAGATCTGGAATATAAAGGCAGGTTGTAATGTTTGGAAAATGTATGCACGGAGCTCCATGT
The DNA here is from genome assembly GCF_019279795.1 of Protopterus annectens. NCBI lineage: Eukaryota > Metazoa > Chordata > Ceratodontiformes > Protopteridae > Protopterus > Protopterus annectens. The sequence continues at coordinate 1,919,263,691 of NC_056737.1, forward strand.
AGCAGCTTTTAGAATGTCCTTTGTAGCCACCCCTCTTAGAAAGGCTGTGGCGGTGGCTGTAGCTCTGGTGGAGTGTGGCCTGATATTGGCTGGCACACCTTTTCCATGGAAAGAGTAGCAGAATCTGATGCAGTTTCCAATCCATTTTGAAATTGTTTGCTTGGAAATTGCCTTTCCTTGTACTCCAGCAGCGTAAGCTACAAATAGTTGGTCAGACTTTCTGTTGGCCTTTGTTCTGTCCAAGTAGTAGCACAATTGCCTGTGTATGTCCAAAGTGTGCAGAAGCTTTTCTCCTTTATTTTGAGGATTGGGAAAGAAAGTAGGCAGGTGAATTGCTTGATATAGAGAAACCCTGGATATCACTTTTGGCATGAATGAAGGATTGGTTCTTAAAGAGACTCTGTCCTGATGGAAAATGAGAAATGGAGGTACTGCCATGAGGGCCTGTATCTCAGAGACTCTTCTTGCTGAAGTAATTGCCAACAGGAAAACTGTTTTCCAGGAGAGAAATTGCAATTCTGAAGATGCTGCTGGCTCAAAAGGAGGAAGAGTTAATTTTTCCAAGACGAAGTTGAGGTCCCATGCAGGCACTGGTGGTTTTCTTGGAGGTTTGATATTCTTTATCCCTCTTAGAAACTGCCTTAGCAAAGGATGTGAAAACACAGGTGGATCACAGTTGTATTTTGCTGAAATTGCTGAAGCGTGTATTTTTATGGAAGAATATGAAAGGCCATTGTGAAGCATTTCTGCCAAGTATTCTAGTATCTGTGGGATGCTCATTACTGATGCATCCTGACCCTTTGTTGGCATTCCAGATGTTGAATCTCTTCCATTTGGCTGAATAAGTTTTCCTGGTGGAAGGCCTGAGTGCTTCCAGTAAGATCTCTTGAACTTTTTTGGAGAGAGAGATATGGGGAGAAGTCATGGAACCCTCCAAGCTGTCAGTTGCAATGTTTGCAGGTTGGGATGAACAGTCCTGTAATTGTGCTGAGTTATAAGCAGTGGCCATTGAGGCAGGAGCCATGGCTTGGTGCGAGTTATGCTTAGTAATGGATACCAGTGCTGTCTTGGCCAGTCTGGAGCTATCAAAATGCCTTTCGGTTGTTCTGCTTTGATCTTCAGTAACACCTTGGTCATTAATGGTAGAGGTGGAAATGCATAGATTGTTAGATAATTCCAGCTGAAGGAGAGAGCATCCATTCTCCAGGCTTGAGGATGATGTGTCCTTGAGCAGCACCTCTTCAGATGATGATTGAGGTGTGAGGCAAAGAGATCTATGTCCGGCCTTCCCCATGCATGAGTTATTTGTGAAAAAATGTCTGGATGCAGCATCCATTCGTGCGGGTCCATAATGTTTCTGCTTAGACTGTCCGCCAGAACATTGTCCTTGCCTGGGACAAACTGGGATTGCAACTGTATGTTCAGTTTCAGGGACTTTTCCCAAAGAGGCATTGTTAGTCTGCAGATGGGGTAAGAATGGGTGCCTCCCTGTTTGTTTATGTACCACATAACAGTGGTTGTCTGTCTATTAGCAGATGACCTTGCTGAAGAAATTTTCCGAAGGCCTCGATTGCATGAATCACTGCCAACATCTCTTTTTGATTGATGTGCAGATGCAATTCTCGGGGAGCCCATTGCCCTTGAATGCATCTGCCCTCCATGTGCGCCCCCCCATCCATGATCTGAGGCATCTGTTGTAATGGTTTGGCTTGCTTGAGGTTTGTTGAAAGACATGTCTTTGTTTAGCTGGCTTGCTTGTGCCCACCACAAAAATTCCTTTTGTAGACATGGAATGAGTGGAATAATTGCTTCTAAGTTGTGGCTGTGTTGAGACCATAAACTTTTTAGGTACCATTGTAGTTTTCTCATGTGTAGTCTTGCCAGTGGAATCAGAAGAATGCAAGATGCCATGAAACCCAGGGCCTGCAGGATTTTCCTTGCAGTCATCTGGGTGTGCTTTGCTAGGCTTTTGAAGTAATCTGGTAATTGTTCTTGTTTTTCTTCTGTGAGGAAAGCCATTTGTGAGTTTGTGTCCAGTTTGGCTCCTAGAAAAATTATTTGTTGGGATGGCAGTAGTCTTGATTTTTGAATGTTGACTGTGTATCCCAAAGCCTGTAGTAAGTGAATGACATAGTCCAAGTTTCTTATCAAGGCTTGCTTGCTGTCCGCTTGTATAAGGCAGTTGTCCAGGTAAGGGTATATTTGTATCCCTGAAGTCTGCAATGTGCAATTACTGATGCCAGGCATTTCGTGAATACTCTGGGCAGTAGATAAGCCAAAAGGCAATGCTGAGAATTGATAATGCTCTGACCCTGCAAGAAATCTGAGGTATCTTCTGCAGCTGTGTCTGATTGGGACATGCAGGTATGCCTCCTTGAGGTCCAGAGTAACCAGCCAAGACCCCTTGCCCAGCATGGGAAGAAGTTGCTGTAACGTCAGCATTTTGAATTTTGGCACAATGAGAAAAGTGTTTAGAGCGGACAAGTCCAGTGTAGGTCTCCATTGCTTTTCTTTTCTTGGAACAAGGAACAGTCTTGAGTAGAATCCCTGGCCTTGTTCCTGAGGAGGAACCTTTTCTATTGCTTTGATTTATAGCAGCTTTGAAACTTGTATGAGTGCCTCTGCCCTTTGATTTTGTGGCAGGTTTGGCATGCCTTGTCTTGTTGGTAAGGTATGGAAGTGGAACCTGTAACCTTTGTCTATTATGTCCAAAATCCATTGGTCCTTTGTAAAAACGTGCCAATTTTTTGAAAATAAAGATAATTTTCCGCCTAAAGGTGCTTCTCTTTCAGCCTTGGTCGGCGGTGTCAAAGTCAAGTCATTGTGATTGTCCCTGTGGAGCAGTAGAAGTCCCTGCACCACTTCTCTGATTAGTTGGTTGCCATTGGCGGCCCCTGTAGGAGCCTCGGTATTGCCCTCTACCTCGAGAATGCCTGTTTTTTTCCCCTTTGGAACTTGTCAGTGTCTGGAAAGGACCAATTCTTCGAAGGCCAATTCATACTGAACCTTGGTGGCTGAACCTGGAGGAAATCTTTGACTGTTTGTACTGATTTAGCCTTTTCCTCAATTGATTTCAACACACCCTGTGCATTAGCATCAGATAGCTTGTCTTTTTCCAGAGGTGCATCTAGAAGCTTTACTTTAACATGATCTAGCAATGTCTGTTCTTTCAACCAAGCATGTCTACGTATGACGGCCCCTGTCATAGCTGCCATACATGAAGCTTCCAATGCATCATAACCACACTGAAGAAAATGATTGCTAACCTGCTGAGTATTATGAACCAAATCCTGCAAGGCCTTTCTATCTAAAGGCTCAGGAGAGGCTAACTTTTTCTGCAAATCATCCATCAAGAAATCCTGATACTGAAACATATGAAAAAGACAGTTAAGTGCCCTCATGGCAAGGGTGGATGAGGTATAAACTTTTTTACCCCACCTCTCCAGGGACCTAGATTCCCTGTCTGCAGGCAAAGGAATTTTGGCCGTGGAAGTGGCCACTCCTTTGGGCCCCTGAGAAATAGTTTCTAGATCAACAGAGTGGGCCTTAAAGAGATATTTATGAGTTTCAGGAACCCTGTAATATCTGTCTGGCTTGACAGGAGCAGGAGGGAGAGGATCAGGAGAAGTACTGGAGTCTGAGAACACATCATCCAATACATCTAACATTGGGGGTATAGCTAAAGGTCTGTGCTGGGGTAACTTAAGGAAAGTCCGAAGCCTTTTCCTGGAGTCGGAGAAATCCTGGCCCTGCCATTGAAAATGCTCTCTCATGGAGTGGAGAATTTCCCCGAAAGAAATATCCTCAGGAGGAGAGGCAGAGGGAATGGATTAATCAGCATCAGAGTCCTCGTAGGTCGGGAAGGATTCTTCCTGGGAATCTGAATGGCCTGACTCACCAGAGGCTTCATCTGAGGAAAGTGCATCTGCCTGCTCAACCCTAGGCCTTTTGTCTGAAGGCGGCTGAGAACCTCTGTCTGGATGAGCCTGAGAGCCCCTGATTAAAGAAATTAGATCTGCAGCTAAAGTCATGATCTGTTTATCAGAAGTGGGACCCTGTGAAAAAGATTTAGGAGGGTGAGACTTAGCCTGGCTGGCAGCCTTACCACGTGTGTAGGCCTTGATGGACATAGACACAGGAGGCCTAGCTGCCCCACGTGCTGGAGTAACTTTGTCCACCGGTATGGTGTCAGGCAAAACTTGGGCTTCAGTTTCAGGAGGAAAATCAACAACCGGCACTGGGGTAGCCTCCGGGACCGAAGTGTGCGGTAAAGCGGTGTCGTCGGCCTGGAGCGGTTGAATTACCGCCTCCGAAGAGACCGATGCACTCACGGTAGGCTTTAGTGTGGTGTCGGTGGAAGTCGCGGGCCGCGAATGTCGGTCCCGGTCCTTCCGTTTTTTGGAAATATGTGCTGTCGGTAGTTCCGACGGAATGATACAGGAGTAATTTTCCCCCAAAAAGTCTTCAGCAAATTCTGCCCGGCGCCTAAGTGTGCTCTTATTGAAGCAAGCACAGGCAGCACAGGCCGAGACGTCGTGGTCTGGGCCGAGGCAGGGAAGGCAGTAAGAATGGAAGTCCTTATGAGGTATTTGTTTACCACAAGACAAGCAATTATTAACTTTTGCAGTTTTATCTGACATCGGCTGAGGCAAGAAAAGGTTCCCCAACGGGGTACTTAGCTTTTGATGACTTCGATCTGAAAACACAGGAGCTGGCCGACCGGCACTTGCGAACTGCTTCTGCTTCGGGCACCGCGCGGCAAGAAAGACTGAAGATGGCGTCGGCTGATGCTTTTATACCCCAGCCGCTCTGACGTCGGGGAAGAGGCAACATCAGCCGACGCCGGACCCAGACTTTGGAATCCGGCCGACCGAAGGGCTGCCTGAGGCAGGGCAACCCATATGTCAGGACTGCAGTTGCATTCTTGAAGGACATCAAGATAACTGTAAACTCGTATGGCACATGGTGGATAGCCAACTGGCTCAAAGACAGAAGCCAGGAATTTAAAATTGGAGAGTCCACCTCTACAAAGAGGCCAGTCGCAAGTGGAGTCCCTCAGGGATCAGTCCTTGGACCACTCCTTTTTGCATTTACTTCTCTGAAGTCAAAGCCAATGTCAATGGTGTCTGGCTGACTAAATTTGCAGATTATTGCAATGTAGGAGCTGCCATTTTTTTTTAAAATTTTTTTTTTTTAAATTTCTTTCCACCCGAACCGCTGAAGCCTTAAGCTTTTTTTAAAAGTTAGAACTCCTTCAGGATTTTTTTAATCCTGTTTTTTGGATGGTTCCCCTTTGGAGTTTTTCCATTGGCCCAGCTGCAAGGGGAAACTGAAAATCTGATAATTTGCCACCCAGGAAAAACTTGTCATTAAAGGAAACCAAAACCCGGGTCCTCCGGGGACCGTAAAGGTTGCGGCCTAAAAAGGGAAAAAAAAAAAGCCCAAAAGCCCCCTAGGTTTAGGGGTCTAATTTAATTTCGGGCCCGTTGGTGGGGAAATTTCTGCCTATTGAGGATGAACAAAATTTCAAAGTTTAAAAAAAAATTCGTTTGCCTCCTAATGTAGATGTCGAAGGAGCAAGGGAGCCTGGTTGGGCGGCCGGTAAAGGGAGTTGAGGATCCTTTGGTTTTTCCCAAGCGCTTTAACTTTCGTTTTTAAGCTGGGAAGATTTTTTCAGGGTTTTTTTTCCCGATGATTCCCTCCAAAAAGGAAATTTGGGAGGATAAAATTTTTGCTGGGCCCCGAAGAAAAGAAAGACCTAACTTTTTCCCCAGCTGAGAGGGACCAAAAAGAGAATACCCAAAGGGTTTGGGGGAAAATGGGGGGCCTTGAACAGGGCAACCCATTTTTTGGGCAAAACTGATATGTCCCTTAAGAATGAACTGAAACCTGACAATGGTGGAAAAAAGCCAACTGGTAAAAACAAGATAAATTTGAAAATCCCCCCACAGAAGCAAGCCGTGAATTTGGGGTTAAAAACAGGTTGAATTTTGGAAAATTTTTCCGGGGTCCAAAAAGCAGGTTTTGGTGTTTTGAGATTTTAAAAAGGGTTGGGGGGTTACCTGATGTCCTGGAATTTGGTAAAACCCCTAAAAGGGGCAGAACCATGGATTTCCCAAACCAAGAAATTGTTCTAAATTCCTTGGGGCTCCACCCGGTAACTACAAATAAATCAACCCTTTTGTTGGCCTTTTTTTTTTTCCGGGGACACAATTCCTGTTTGCCCCAAAATTCAGAAGTTTTTTCCCTTTTGGGAAATTAAAAAAAGGTAAAGGGTTATTAAGAAAGGAATTTATTTTCCCTGAAAAAGGATTTTCTTAAAGAGACCTTCCCCCTTTTTAAAAGAAAAAGGTATCCAAGGGTGTTCCCAGAGGCTCCCGGAATAATTGCCCCAAAAAAATTTTCCAGGGGAATTCAACAAATGCTTCTGGCTCCAAGGTAATTTTAAGGGGTTGAGGCCCCCCAGGCATTGGGGGTTTCTTAGGTTTTCTTTTTCAAAAAAAAGCCCAGAAAATTGAAAAACTTTACCTTGTTTTTTAAATTGGAAACGTGGATTTTAAGGAAGAAAATGAAACCCTTTGGAACACTCCCCAAAACCAGTAAGGGGAAACTCTTACTATCATCTGAACCCCTTTTTCCAGATGTTGAATCTCTTCCATTTGGCTGAATAAGTTTTCCTGGTGGAAGGCCTGAGTGCTTCCAGTAAGATCTCTTGAACTTTTCTGGAGAGAGAGATATGGGGAGAAGTCATGGAACCCTCCAAGCTGTCAGTTGCAATGTTTGCAGGTTGGGATGAACAGTCCTGTAATTGTGCTGAGTTATAAGCAGTGGCCATTGAGGCAGGAGCCATGGCTTGGTGCGAGTTATGCTTAGTAATGGATACCAGTGCTGTCTTGGCCAGTCTGAGCTATCAAAATGCCTTTCGGTTGTTCTGCTTTGATCTTCAGTAACACCTTGGTCATTAATGGTAGAGGTGGAAATGCATAGATTGTTAGATAATTCCAGCTGAAGGAGAGAGCATCCATTCTCCAGGCTTGAGGATGGTGTGTCCTTGAGCAGCACCTCTTCAGATGATGATTGAGGTGTGAGGCAAAGAGATCTATGTCCGGCCTTCCCCATGCATGAGTTATTTGTGAAAAAATGTCTGGATGCAACATCCATTCGTGCGGGTCCATAATGTTTCTGCTTAGACTGTCCGCCAGAACATTGTCCTTGCCTGGGACAAACTGGGATTGCAACTGTATGTTCAGTTTCAGGGACTTTTCCCAAAGAGGCATTGTTAGTCTGCAGAGGGGGTAAGAATGGGTGCCTCCCTGTTTGTTTATGTACCACATAACAGTGGTTGTCTGTCTTTATTAGCAGATGACCTTGCTGAAGAAATTTTCCGAAGGCCTCGATTGCATGAATCACTGCCAACATCTCTTTTTGATTGATGTGCAGATGCAATTCTCGGGGAGCCCATTGCCCTTGAATGCATCTGCCCTCCATGTGCGCCCCCCCCCATCCATGATCTGAGGCATCTGTTGTAATGGTTTGGCTTGCTTGAGGTTTGTTGAAAGACATGTCTTTGTTTATCTGGCTTGCTTGTGCCCACCACAAAAATTCCTTTTGTAGACATGGAATGAGTGGAATAATTGCTTCTAAGTTGTGGCTGTGTTGAGACCATAAACTTTTTAGGTACCATTGTAGTTTTCTCATGTGTAGTCTTGCCAGTGGAATCAGAAGAATGCAAGATGCCATGAAACCCAGGGCCTGCAGGATTTTCCTTGCAGTCATCTGGGTGTGCTTTGCTAGGCTTTTGAAGTAATCTGGTAATTGTTCTTGTTTTTCTTCTGTGAGGAAAGCCATTTGTGAGTTTGTGTCCAGTTTGGCTCCTAGAAAAATTATTTGTTGGGATGGCAGTAGTCTTGATTTTTGAATGTTGACTGTGTATCCCAAAGCCTGTAGTAAGTGAATGACATAGTCCAAGTTTCTTATCAAGGCTTGCTTGCTGTCCGCTTGTATAAGGCAGTTGTCCAGGTAAGGGTATATTTGTATCCCCTGAAGTCTGCAATGTGCAATTACTGATGCCAGGCATTTCGTGAATACTCTGGGCGCAGTAGATAAGCCAAAAGGCAATGCTGAGAATTGATAATGCTCTGACCCTGCAAGAAATCTGAGGTATCTTCTGCAGCTGTGTCTGATTGGGACATGCAGGTATGCCTCCTTGAGGTCCAGAGTAACCAGCCAAGACCCCTTGCCCAGCATGGGAAGAAGTTGCTGTAACGCCAGCATTTTGAATTTTGGCACAATGAGAAAAGTGTTTAGAGCGGACAAGTCCAGTGTAGGTCTCCATTGCTTTTCTTTTCTTGGAACAAGGAACAGTCTTGAGTAGAATCCCTGGCCTTGTTCCTGAGGAGGAACCTTTTCTATTGCTTTGATTTATAGCAGCTTTGAAACTTGTATGAGTGCCTCTGCCCTTTGATTTTGTGGCAGGTTTGGCATGCCTTGTCTTGCTGGTAAGGTATGGAAGTGGAACCTGTAACCTTTGTCTATTATGTCCAAAATCCATTGGTCCTTTGTAAAAACGTGCCAATTTTTTGAAAATAAAGATAATTTTCCGCCTAAAGGTGCTTCTCTTTCAGCCTTGGTCGGCGTGTGTCAAAGTCAAGTCATTGTGATTGTCCCTGTGGAGCAGTAGAAGTCCCTGCACCACTTCTCTGATTAGTTGGTTGCCATTGGCGGCCCCTGTAGGAGCCTCGGTATTGCCCTCTACCTCGAGAATGCCTGTTTTTTTCCCCTTTGGAACTTGTCAGTGTCTGGAAAGGACCAATTCTTCGAAGGCCAATTCCTACTGAACCTTGGTGGCTGAACCTGGAGGAAATCTTTGACTGTTTGTACTGATTTAGCCTTTTCCTCAATTGATTTCAACACACCCTGTGCATTAGCATCAAATAGCTTGTCTTTTTCCAGAGGTGCATCTAGAAGCTTTACTTTAACATGATCTAGCAATGTCTGTTCTTTCAACCAAGCATGTCTACGTATGACGGCCCCTGTCATAGCTGCCCTACATGAAGCTTCCAATGCATCATAACCACACTGAAGAAAATGATTGTTAACCTGCTGAGTATTATGAACCAAATCCTGCAAGGCCTTTCTATCTAAAGGCTCAGGAGAGGCTAACTTTTTCTGCAAATCATCCATCAAGAAATCCTGATACTGAAACATATGAAAAAGACAGTTAAGTGCCCTCATGGCAAGGGTGAATGAGGTATAAACTTTTTTACCCCACCTCTCCAGGGACCTAGATTCCCTGTCTGCAGGCAAAGGATTTTTGGCCGTGGAAGTGGCCACTCCTTTGGGCCCCTGAGAAATAGTTTCTGGATCAACAGAGTGGGCCTTAAAGAGATATTTATGAGTTTCAGGAACCCTGTAATATCTGTCTGGCTTGACAGGAGCAGGAGGGAGAGGATCAGGAGAAGTACTGGAGTCTGAGAACACATCATCCAATACATCTAACACTGGGGGTATAGCTAAAGGTCTGTGCTGGGGTAACTTAAGGAAAGTCCGAAGCCTTTTCCTGGAGTCGGAGAAATCCTGGCCCTGCCATTGAAAATGCTCTCTCATGGAGTGGAGAATTTCCCCGAAAGAAATATCCTCAGGAGGAGAGGCAGAGGGAATGGATTAATCAGCATCAGAGTCCTCGTAGGTCGGGAAGGATTCTTCCTGGGAATCTGAATGGCCTGACTCACCAGAGGCTTCATCTGAGGAAAGTGCATCTGCCTGCTCAACCCTAGGCCTTTTGTCTGAAGGCGGCTGAGAACCTCTGTCTGGATGAGCCTGAGAGCCCCTGATTAAAGAAATTAGATCTGCAGCTAAAGTCATGATCTGTTTATCAGAAGTGGGACCCTGTGAAAAGATTTAGGAGGGTGAGACTTAGCCTGGCTGGCAGCCTTACCAGTGTGTAGGCCTTGATGGACATAGACACAGGAGGCCTAGCTGCCCCACGTGCTGGAGTAACTTTGTCCACCGGTATGGTGTCAGGCAAAACTTGGGCTTCAGTTTCAGGAGGAAAATCAACAACCGGCACTGGGGTAGCCTCCGGGACCGAAGTGTGCGGTAAAGCGGTGTCGTCGGCCTGGAGCGGTTGAATTACCGCCTCCGAAGAGACCGATGCACTCACGGTAGGCTTTAGTGTGGTGTCGGTGGAAGTCGCGGGCCGCGAATGTCGGTCCCGGTCCTTCCGTTTTTTGGAAATATGTGCTGTCGGTAGTTCCGACGGCATGATATAGGAGTAATTTTCCCCCAAAAAGTCTTCAGCAAATTCTGCCCGGCGCCTAAGTGTGCTCTTATTGAAGCAAGCACAGGCAGCACAGGCAGAGACGTCGTGGTCTGGGCCGAGGCAGGTAAGGCAGTAAGAATGGAAGTCCTTATGAGGTATTTGTTTACCACAAGACAAGCAATTATTAACTTTTGCAGTTTTATCTGACATCGGCTGAGGCAAGAAAAGGTTCCTCAACGGGGTACTTAGCTTTTTGATGACTTCGGATCTGAAAACACAGGAGCTGGCCGACCGGCACTTGCGAACTGCTTCTGCTTCGGGCACCGCGCGGCAAGAAAGACTGAAGATGGCGTCGGCTGATGCTTTTATACCCCAGCCGCTCTGACGTCGGGGAAGAGGCAACATCAGCCGACGCCGGACCCAGACTTTGGAATCCGGCCGACCGAAGGGCTGCCTGAGGCAGGGCAACCCATATGTCAGGACTGCAGTTGCATTCTTGAAGGACATCAAGATAACTGTAAACTCGTATGGCACATGGTGGATAGCCAACTGGCTCAAAGACAGAAGCCAGGAATTTAAAATTGGAGAGTCCACCTCTACAAAGAGGCCAGTCGCAAGTGGAGTCCCTCAGGGATCAGTCCTTGGACCACTCCTTTTTGCATTTACTTCTCTGAAGTCAAAGCCAATGTCAATGGTGTCTGGCTGACTAAATTTGCAGATTATTGCAATGTAGGAGCTGCCATTAAATTCCACACTGAAACAAATGTTCTCTAGGAATGGATAACACAGACTAACAACTGGTGTCAGAGCCATGGACTAAAACTAAATGCCAAGAAATGCATAACAATATCCTTCAGGAAGTCATCCACCCCTGGTAACTATCAAATTGACAACATGCACCTTAGTGTTGACGCAGTAGTCAGGGACTTGGGGACACACAGACAATACACTAGCCTTTGCCCATCACATGTCTACAGTAATGAGAAAATCATTCTATGTTGCGCAAATTATAAACAAAGGTATGGCATCATCTAAGTCTAAGGAAGTCATTGTTCCACTGCATTCAGCATTCATCAGACCTATCATTGAGTACAGCTCCCCCTTTGCTATGTATCTAAACAGGCATATCCAACAAATGGAATGTCCACAGAGGCTCCACACGAAAATAATACAGGGCATAAGTATATCATCCTCTGCAGACCACCTCAAGACCCTATCCCTGCATTCTGTCTCCTATAGGCTATTGAGGGGAGATCTATGACTGGCATACAGGGCATTGTCAGACTCCACTCTAATGGGCCGCCTGTATAACAAAACAAACAGCACCAGAATTACCCATTGTAAAGACTTGAGCCTTGCCTGTGATATAAATAGAACCTGCTGGACTGACAGGCATGCATCTCAGACTACCCTGTCTCTGGATCAGGCTCCCCATCCATGTGAAGCAGAATTCCTCCCTAACCAATTCAAGTGCAACTTGGGCAACTGGATGGGGAACAGGAAATTCAGCCCCAGCTTGGCACCTACATCTCTAATGAACATAGGCAACCTCTAAATGGTTTGACTTCTAGGTCACTGCTTGTAAATGTTTCATCTCCCAAATCTCTGCTTATACTTATCAACAGTACCAGAAGTTGTCGGAGATTTGGGATGCATGGCTAGGCTTAAAAAGGCCCTTGTGGTTGTTTGCCTAGTAAACACCTATGAACTCAGATATACTACTGACACATGCAACTTATGAATTACAGAAGTAGTCAGTTCTGGGCACACTGCGGGTGCAGTGAAGAACACGTCTGGCTAACATGAAAGACTGAAACAATACTAATTTCATGAACTTTAGTCACACCCTAATTTAGGAATGGGGTTCTTTCCTGCCACTGTATTAGAAATCCCAATATGCAGGATATTGCGTAGGTATGAAACTTAAACCTTTATTTAATCCAGTTGTTTTAAACCAATCCAGCTTTTCCAGGGCTGCTGTTTCCAATCAAGTAGAATTCAATGGGACCCACGAACAGAGCTCGAATGAAGAGGAAGATACAGCCAGATATTGACTGCAATCAGTCGTTGAAAAAAATGTGGCGGCGAACAGACAGTCCATAGTTTGGAACATTTCATCCAAGGCAGTGACTATACCATAAGTAACTGTATTAAATGAAGGTTTAAGTTTCATACCTACGCAAAATCCTGCATTTAGTGATACAATAGTAGATATGAAGTTGTTTATTAGGAATATAGCTTTGAAATTAATGTTTGGTGGATCAGACATCGATAATAATGCTGTACAGTTTAAAAGGCCAAGTATGTTCATGGTAACTCAGTAAACCAAAAACGAAAAGCAAGTTCGCAGGACTCAGCTCCTCGGAAGAATAGTTTATTCAAACCACAGATGATAAAACGACAGATGTTAAAACATAAAATAAAGCACCATAAACTCCATAAACGCCTTTTCCAAAAACAATTGAACACACAGCGTTTTCGTCGAATTAGGTTGACTTCATCAGATGACCAGATACATTTCTTGACTTCCTTTATATATTACCATCCATTAACTTAATTAATTAATTAATTACTTAAAGTAATAAACCATCAATTCATTGTTTTGTAAAACCTTCTTCTAAAAAAAAACATTATTCTAAAAAGCTAAATGTTAACATGTTAACAAGTATGTTCATGCCTACACTTCATCCCATGTTAGAAGTTTTTGGACTTTATGTGAAACTGATGTACATTGTTTGCTGACAGAAATATTGGGAAGAATTTTAAGAACTTGACGTCGGACCAATTTAAGGCTTTGGATGAATTAATGGGAGATACCAGCATTGCCATATGACCAGCCAATAAAGGTGGTCTGATTGCAATATGGACAAGTCTTTTTATTTTGAGTCAAAGAAAATGATGTTGAATGATGACACAGTATACTCTAATGGATTATAATTTGATTGTTTGTATACAGAATAAGATTTTAAGGACATTGAGTGAGTGTTTGATGAGTAAAACTATTATTTTGGACTTGTATAATTATTTGCATGTAACTAGTCCTCTTGTTCCTATAATACAAGGGCTTCCTAAGATACATAAACATCCTCAAAACCCCCCTTTTAGACCCACAGTCTCAGGCCATAACTGATCCAATTAACATTTTCAATTTATGTGGAGACATTTCTTCTACCACTTATGGATAGAAATGTCTATATATTAAGAGATACTAAACAGTTTTTGCAGGATTTATTTCAGTTTACGCAACTATATTGTCCGGTTTCCCCGGTTTTGTTACCATGGACGTTCAATCTTTATTTACTGTCATACTGAATCAATATGGTATAGAAAGTATGAAGTCTTATTTATCATCTAATAGTAATTATGACAGTATATTTATAGATCTACTTTGTTTATGGAGCTCATTTTAGAAAATAATGTATTTTTATCGGATTCATATTATTACTTACAGAAAGATGGTGTAGCTATGGGCACCTCAAGTGCCAATAGCTACGCCAATCTGGGAATGGCTCATTGGGAGAACGAGTATATTATATCCAATGGGAATTTTAGTGATAATATTTTGTTTTATTAGAGATTTGTTGATGATCCCTTCCTCATTTGGAAGGGTACATCTGATGATTTACTTAGGTTTTGTGATCATGTTTATCACACAAAGCCTTTTCTTAAGTTTACGATAAATTCTTCACCAGTTAAAATCAATTTTTTGGATGTCTATATATGGATAGCAGAAGATGGGTCCTTTAATACAGGGATATACAGAAAAACTCTGTTCCCGGAACACCTATTTGCATAGGAAAAGTATGTACCGTCCGCATATTTTTCGGAACATAGTTAAGGGACAGGGAATGCGACTTTCTAGATTGCATGTTTCAGATACTGACTTTCAGGCAGAGTTGAATGATTTTAGGATGAAGTTTAAGGACAGGGGTTATATGGACAAAGATATGGACATTCCCCTTCGAGAAGTAGCTGATATGAGAACAAGACAGCTAAACCTTATTTTTATAAACAGGTGAATGCTAATGAAATAAGAAAAGTAAAATAGTCAGATGTCCTTTATTTATGCCATTACATTATTCTGCTGGTTGTGATAGCATAACTCAGATTTTTCAAAAATATTGGCATATTTTAACAGCAGAACCCAAGAGTAGGGAAATAATTGGTGATAAACCATCCTTTTGCTTTAAGAATAAGAGAAATTTGAAGAGGATGTTATGTTACCCTAACCATACAGAAAAAATTGATCATTCCAGGGTGACAGGTACTGTACCCCGCAGGCAATGTAATTACTGCACATATATTATTAATACCACCCAATCTGAGCATCCAGATACAGGATACATCTTTAAACTGTTTGTGTCAGCTAAATGTAACGTGGATAATGTTGTCTATTTAGCTACATGTGAAGAATGCAAGGCATTCTATACAGGGAAGACGAATAGGCCACTTAAACATTGTATAAGAGAGCATATATTTATATATATATATATATATATATATATATATATATATATATATATATATATATATATATATATATATATCATCAGAAATGGCAGTCTGAATAATGCCTTGGCTAAACATGTTCAAGCAAAGGGGAACTACCATACTTTTAAATTCATGGTTATTGATAATATTGTCCCTACGAATAGGCTAGGTAACATAAAAACTTATACTGAATCAGAAGAGGGCAAGTGGATTATAAGACTTAGGGTTGAGTTTCAAAAGGTTTAAATGATTGAGTTTCCCTTTACCCCTTCTTAAAGATGAAGAGGGTACATTAGAGTTATGTTATCTGTATTGTTGAGGGTATATCCTCTTTAAGACAAGTATCTGAGTTGCAGAGTTAATTATTGGGTAATTGAATAATTAGTCCTGTTTCCACTGGGCTATACTAATTAACAGCATCTGTTCTCTGCTTTATTTTATGGACTGAAGAAACACCTTTGTGAAAGTGCTTATCTTTTAATAAAGTTTTATATGTAATGACATCCTGGATGAATTTGTCACTACTTTGAGAACAGCTCGCCTCGAGCTTTGGTCCTATTTTACTTTGGATTGTATGAAGCTATATTTTAAAGAAGGATGGAATAGGAAATAAGCTTCTAAAAAAAGTTATTTTTGTTAAGATATATAAACGGTACTGTAATATCACAACATGAAAAAATGGTAGCTATAACAATTATGGGGAAGATGGCTAAAATTTAAAAATGGAAGAAAAAAGAAAGACCAAAAGCGGTGGAGGTTGAGAGATTAATGAAAAATCTGATGATCGAAGAGGGCAGAGAGGTAAAGGTAAAGTGACATGACAAATACCAGAAAACATGGGAAGGATGGTTAAACAAGGAAGAAAACAACCTACATCAACAGCTAATGAAACACAATGCCAGATAAAAACATAAGGGAAATTATACATGTGCACACTATTAACTTTTCAACTGGACAAAGATAGAAGAGGGGAAGAAGTTGGAACAAAATGGTTGCAGGGAAACGAAGTGAAGCTATACCCAATGCATGAGGTGGGCATAATGAAAAACAAAGAGGAAAAAGTTTAAAGAGATGGTAAATTAGAAAAAAGCTAATGGGCAAGCAGATATGAAAAATAACACAAGGCTCCACTACCAGCAGAAAGAAAGAACATTATGCATGAGGGCTACATAAATATTAAGCACAATGATTAACTGAAGACAAATGTATAAAACTGTTTTGTTACTTATACAAAAAGGACTGAAGGAAAGAGGTGATAAAATGTAACTGCCGATGTTGAGCTAGACGGAATAAAAGGATAAGTTAAAAGACTAATGGTCAGCTGTCAGCAGATAAATGGAAAGCGCCATGTGTGTGGGCTGCATTGCAAGAATACTAATAATGTGATTTAAAGTGATTTTGAAAATTAAAAAAATCTTAAATAGGATGAGAAAAATTAAATAATTGTAATAGCTCTTCTTTGGCAAGGATAACTATGATTCATTATAATGATGCAAATTTCACATTGTCATACCTCCCTCTACTACTTAAGATCATTCAACCATCAACCAGGCAAATTTATTCCTTCCAGTCTCAAACTTTGCACCCATGGAGAAAGGAAAATTTCCAATTAATTTTAGCTCTGTATCTTCTTGGGATATTCCTGTTCTAAAAGTTAAGTCGTCTACACATAAGGAAGCTGTTTGTTGACAGGGGCTTCCAGAAATACCCTTATGCAGTGAGTCTCTAATTTCACACAAACAGTTCACCTGTGACACCCATACCCTAACCTTCCCCAAATAACTACTATTATCATATAAGCAATCTTGTTTCTGTTTTACTATTTCACAACTTCTATCTAACATTTAGCATAATTTCCAACAACCTTTCTCCCTCCCAGACTGCTTTGTACTATATCCATTCATGCTCAGACCCCTCCCCAACAGTACCTATATTCTACATTTCAATTATTACTTTCCACAAATAAATCCTCAGTACCTCCTACTGTAAGCATATCACAATACTCTGTCCTTTCAAATCACTCCGTTTCTTACATTTCAGAAACAGAGAAGATACCAGGACAACCAACCCCCTTTTTTCCAGAGAAAATACTTCACTCTAACTTCTACCAGCTTTCAGACTCCACCATTACTAAATATCCTACAACCCTGCAACTTCTAGCTTCCTTCTCGATTCCTCCTTCCCCAGTAGCTGCCATCAATAAATTACACATCCCTTTACTTAATCATGCTACTCTTCAGCTTATCCTCTATTCTTCTCCTACTACTACTCTTACTCCTACTGAGCCATCTCTCATCCTACCACAAGTCAAATACTAGCTCTCAACACCTCTTCACCTCTGTCCTAACCACCTAGCCATACTTCCTCCCTAACCTTTCCACACATTACATCACACCTATTTAACGAGTCTCCGCTCCTTTACTTCAAATACAGACAGATTTACTCCAGTTCAATTCAAAATAAAATTAAGTGGAAAAATACTCTCCAAAAAGCAAGAATCAATAATACTCCAATATACTAAAATCTTCCTAAGGAGGAGACAAACACCCTAATCCTGGCCCCACCTATGAGAACCAACATCAAAACAATTCCCTTCCACACACTACTCTAACCCTACAACAGTGAACACTAACCCAATTAATTTAACTTTTGCCACCAAATGTATTAAAAGCATAAGAAATAAAACTATTGAAATATATGCCTGTATTACCCGACACAAGCTCGATATTCGCGTTATAACTGAAATTTGGCTTAAGCCTAGCATAAATAAATTACACCAACTGGCTACAGTATAATCTGTAATGGCCATATAAAGAGGAAAGATTGTGATATTGCTTTAAAATTGCCCAATAACTACCACACTTCCCCCTACAACAAACCAATACCAAAACTCAGTTCAGCACAGGCTCTTATCTTCCTGAAAACAAACAGGTTCATAGGTGTGTACTAGGATAATGGCCCTGGGGCCTTTACAAGGATAGCCATAGGATTACCCTGGCATTGTGCCACCTGACCTTAATTCCCAATGCCTCTGTCGAGTAGAACCACTGGAATTATCCCTGGGGCGAATTTCTAGTTCCCATCCACTCAAGATTTCTCTTGAAGAGGGTCAGCAAGGTGCTCTGCTTGACATGTATGAGAAGTCTATTCCGTAGCATGGGCAGTCTCTGGGTTATGAACCTGTCCCTCCAGTTCGGTCTGTTGATTGTGGTAATGAGATTGAGGTCTCTGGAACGTGTGGTGCGGAGGGATTGGGATTTTTTTTAGAGATGTAGCATTTCTAACAGAGCTGGGTCAGACATGGCTTTGTAAGTCAAGCACAGATCACCTCTAAGTAGGCGATATGAGACCGAGAATAGTTGCATTTTTTTGAGTCTGCCCATATAGGACAAGTGTTTAAGGCTTAGAATCCTCTTTGTGATGTGGCCTCTCCAGTTGTTGCAGGTGTCTAGTGAGGTACATGCCAAATGGGGCATTGTACTCGATGACTGGCCTAATGAGGGAAGAGTAGAGGAAGACAATGAGCTCTTTCTTCCTGGATGCAAAACCCTTAGTAATGTGATGTGCACATAGAAGGAATTTCTGACCACACTGGCAATTTGATAATCAAAAGACAGGCTGCTCTCAACCTGTGTTCTCAGATCTCTTATAACACCTTCTGTGTTCGGTAGACTACCATCGATGTGGTAATTCATGGGAACCAGGTTTTTCCCAAAGGGGATGACGACATCTTTTGGCATTGAGCTTAAGACCATGGTTTTGACACCAGTCATTAGTCTCAGTGCGGCCATTCTGTAGGATTTCAACATCTCTTGGGGAGTTAATAATAGCTCCCAACTTGCAATCTTCTGTGAACTTTGTCAGCCTGAGTCCCTTCGTGTTGGCCTGGACCTCAGAGAAGTAGATACCAAACAGAAAGGACCCAGGACCGAACCCTGTGGGAGTCAGCTACATTCACAATGTGGGTTTTGTGAGCCAGTTTTCAACTCACCTAGTGGTATAGGGATTGATGCCTAGCTTAGTGAGTTTTTCTATGATTCCTGAGTGGGGAATGGTATCAAAGGCCTTGGCCAGATCAAGGTAGGCTGTATGAACCACCTTGCCTTCATCCACAGCTCTGGTGACCGACTCAAAGAAGTCGATCAAGTTGAGCAGCCATGATCTACCCTTCACAAAAACCAAACTGTGTGGATTCAGAGTTTGGAGATTCCCTATAAATCCTTGTTTATTGGGTCCATGAAGATGCATTCTATAAGCTTTGCTTATCAGACTAGTCATGCCAATGGGGCGATAGTTCACAGCATCTGTAGTCTCTCCTCCTTTGTGGAGAGGGATGACTGTAGCAGTGCACCATTCAGTAGGAACAAAGACTGAGGTGAGGCTGTGATTAACCAGGACACACAGGTGGGAAGCCAGTTCACTTTGTAGTTCATGTTGCAATTCTGTTTTCATAGCTAGCTTTAGAGGATTTGATGAGGGATCTCAACTTTTTGTTGAAGCTGATATGGGAGTTTCTCCAGTCTCTGGACTTCACCTTATTACGCATCAGTTTCCTCCTCCTGTTGTAGAGATTGTTTATGGCAGGGGACCACCAGATTGGCTTCGTTTTTTTTTTGGAGGAGAGTGTCCTGGTTCTATTGGGTAGGGTGAGATCCATGCATTTGTGCATGTGTTCGTACAGTGCATCGGTGTATGATTCAGGGATCATGCAACTATTCTCCATTTCCATTGGCGCCATGAAGTTAGCCACCTCTGTTTTTAGGAGCCCAAAGTTAGCTTTGGAGAAGTTTTTCATGGTGGCTACTTCTGTGGGGGGTGGTTGCACCTGAAGTCTCTCTGATGCGTTATGTTGGGTTACCAGTCTGGAGGTGTGCGCATCCTTTATGAATATGGAAACACCACCTCCTTTGGAGCAAGTTCTGGGGCCGAAAGGTGTGGAATGAGTTATAGCCTGTTAGTGCAGAGGGTGCTTTCTGCTGCCTTGAACCAGGTTTCGGTTAGAGCACAAATGTCGATGCTCTCCATTTTAAGGAGTGCTTTGAGCGAGTGCATTTTGAGATTTAGACTTGTAGCACTGAACAGCATGACCCTCAGATTGCATTTGTTTGTAGCTTTTACAGTGGTAATTTTGTCTTTGTACCACCGCCTAAAAAAGGCACTACAGGGGTGGCAAGAGCCTTAGCCAGTATCCAGAAGCCCAGGGGTGACAGATGCAGGCCATCTCTGGTAAAGCATTGAGGTCTGTCAATCATGTCATCCCAGGCAGACAGATACTGGATCCCCTTAGAATGACACCAGAACCTTAGCCAATTGTTGAAATCAATCATTTTCTGCTTGTACTGTGGTATCATTCTGGGTGATGGCTGCTCAGGGCTAGGGTCATACCCGTCTGGGCTACATAATCTGAGAGCTCCTCCATGTCTCTTTTCATGTAGTCCAGGGAGGTACAACTCAGACCAGTCACACCCACATGTACAATAATAGAGTCATATTTGTACCTGTTGTTGAGGTACCCAAGTGCATGCGTTAAGCGGCAAATCCTGGCACTTGACAGGCCGCTGACTTACTTTCTCCTTATTCAACCTAGTGAGCAGGACCATCAATGGGCCTAACTATTGAGTCACCTATGACTAGTGTGTTGGGCATGCTGTTTTGCCTTAGGGGCTTTAGTTGAGTGGCACACTGTTTAGGAAAGTTGTGTGTCTCGTGATTACTGTTGTGTTGTGGTGGTCGAGTACGTTTCTGCCTTGGAGGTCTCTGCTGTTTGGGTAGATTTTTATTGAGAGTCTCCACGAAGGTGGGTGTGTGGTTGGTGTTTTTAAGTGAGGGCAGTGCTGGTGTGTGTTCTGTAGGGCTATGTGTTCCGTGTGGTGCAAGTGTTGAACTTCTCTTGACCAGCTATTCTGGTCTTGGCTGGAGAGTGCGTGGCTTCCAATTTGCATTTACAAGTGCCTCTCTCATAAATGAGTGTTGAGAGGTAAGAGGAGAGGGTTGTCGGTGTACATACGGCAGTTGCTACATTTCCTCAGGATGCCCAAGTTCACCAGGTTACCACCTACACAGAGGTGATCTCTGCCTGACATACAAGGCCATGTCTAACCCGGAATTGACATGCTCCAACTCAAGAAAACCAGATCCATTAGAGCTACACTCTCCTGGGATTTAAACCTTAGCACAACAATAAATAAGACATGCTGGAGGGATAGATTCATATCCCAAAGGCTTCCTGCGCTCTGGAATAGAATCCCAGTCCATGTGAGGCAGAGCCCCTCGCTGACCCTCTTCAAGAGAAATCTTGATGAGTGGATGGGAAATCGTAAATTTGCTGCTGGGATCACTTCTATGGCTCTGTTGGACAGAGGCTCAGGAATCTAGTCTAAAAGGGAGGCGAAAGCCAACACATTCTGGCTAGGCTTATAAATGCCCTAAGGCAGATAGCCTAGTACCTACCTATGAACCTATAACTGAAAGCACAGAGGACTGACCTTTAGACATTCCTGGAGGGGTGGGCATTAATAATAAGTACTGAAGCTGTTTCCTTGTAGAAAGTTTAGTGCTGGTAGCACTTTTGTGTGCTACAATAATTGCTAGAAGTCATCTGGTATAGTAAAGTGCTAGACTAATAAGCTAGTAAAAGTGCAGGAGAGGACAGGACTAGCAGATCTAAGGGAAAAATTGAACAGCAGACTTTGACACTGCTCAAAAGCTTACAAACTGTCCTGGATACAGCAAGTCTGTATCTGGACTAGACTAGTCACAGGAAAGGCAGGAAACCAGTGCAAATGCTGGCTTTTAAACCAAAAAGTTGAAAGAGATTAAAAAACTGCCCAAACGGCCAATAACTACAACTTCTGGGCCAGAAACCACTCCTTTTGTGGTAGATAGGCTACCTAGTGCTTACCGCTCCCACTGATAAGCTAGAAGGCTTCCCTCCAACACAGAAAAGCTTGGGGGGGGGCTCACAGACGGTCCTGCATACAGCAAATCTCTATCTGAGCTAGACTAGTTACAGGAAAGGCAAGAAACAAGCTTAAAAAATTCTATAGAAAAGCAGCTAAAATAGCACTAAAAAATTCAAGTGCAGTGCAAGCTAGCACACTTGAGTGTTCAGCAATAGAGCAAATACAGTTTAAATAAAAGCAATTTATTCTGAACTGAGTTCAGTTATTGTTTTATTCAACTCTGAACAGTTAAAAAGTGCCAAAAATATACTTATCAGCTGAGAAGCACACTCAGAACACAAGGAGATTCTAGCAATTTGTTTTTAGTAAAGTGGAAAGGGAGAAAGCAGGAACAGAAGATAATTCAAGGTTAAGAACCTAAGTGGGTTGGCCTTCTCAAATGTTTTCTCTCTATTAGGTAGAATGAGCTAATGACATTAGACTGGGAGGAGTGTCCCAGATCAAATTTACAGTAAGGGCAGGCAACTGCAAAGCCACCAAGTACAAGAACAGGACACCAATAGGGACAGCGGGTGGGAAACTATTACAGCTACTAGCTCTAGCCACTAAATGAAAGTTTTAAACAGATAAAGGAGTAAGGAGACTCCAGAGAATGCTTTTAACTGCAAACAAATCAGTTATATGACACCTGACTAGAACACAGAAACATCACAGAAAAGCACAGATAGAGCAATCACAAAAAGAAAATACAACTCTCAGCATGAAAAAGCAGTTTACAGTTAATTCAGTAAAAATGCAATTTTTTGTAATTAAACAATATCTAGCTATGAAAAATACAGTTAAAACAGTATAAAACAGTACAAAAATGCAGTCAAATAGTAAAAAAAAGCTTTGTAACAGTGCAAAATGTAGTAGATTAACAGTATACCACAATTTTAAGCATTAAAGTGCAATCCAATGAAAAAAATGTAAGAAATAACTTATTCTGCTCTAGGAATCTTAAGGAATTTCTGCTTTGCCCCCGTGATGAATCACCATTCCACAGCCTGGTAAATACAAGCACAGTCCCCTGCAGACACAAGGTTTATATACCAGAAACTATGGAAGAATCTAGAAGCTCGAATTACTACCCAGTCTGCTAGCCCCTGCTCTTACAACCAATCACTCGTGCTAGAGAAGGTCAGGAAACCCTGTTACTCTCAATAACAAAAAAGACAAGACACAATCAGTAGAAGTTAGCTGCCAGAAACACAGGAAACTCAACAAACAAAACTACCAGGCCTGGGTAACAGCAGGCCTCTATCCAGATTATGCTGCCTGAGTAGAACACAGAAACCTCACAATAAATGCACAGAAAAGCATAGAGCACTCACAAATAGAAAATACAAGTCTCAGTATGAAAGAGCAGTTTACATTTTAGTAATTCAGTAAAAATGCAATTAGAGTAATGAAACAGTATCTAGCAATGAAAATACAGTTAAAACAGTATAAGCCAGTACACAAATGCAGTGAAACAGTAAAAAATAGATTTATAACAGTGCAAAATGTAGTAGATTAGCTGTATAGCACAATAAGCATTAAAGAAGTGCAATTCAATGAAGTAAATATAAGAAATAACATAATTCTGCTCTTGGAATCTTGAGGAATTTCTGATTTGTCCCAGTGATGAATCACCATTCCAGAAATAAGTATAAGTGAGTCAAACCACCACGGTCTAGCCAAATAAATGTCCAGAAGATATGTAAAACGGCAAACAGTTTATTGGAAAAAGGTTAGCGCTTTCACGGGGTTACAGCTTCATCAGACCAAATACAAAATGAAAATAAAAACCACATATTTTTAAAAAAGTACTCAGTAAGAAACAATTAAAACTGAACCAATTAAAAAACAAAAATCATCTTCTGCCTAATAAGGCAGGCTTAAGGGAAGTAAGTGCCACTGTTAAGGCCTGGAGGTTCATAAGCCCTCAGAGATAATCCACTTTAGTTCACACAATTCAACAGTGTTAAAATCACCTCTTCTTCTGCTGGAATGCAGCACTTGCAGAACCCTAAACAAAAAGGTACTATGGCCTGGATAAGATGAGACATGATTGGCTAGGGCATTAGATATAACCTGCTTGCATATGTTTCCTAAATGCTCAAGAATTCCTTCCCTCAGCTGGCGTGTGGTTTTACCAATGTAAAAACCATTACAGGAACAGCATGTAGCAAGATAAACCAAGTTCCTGCTTCTACATGTTGCCACAAATCTAGGTGTAGAAACACGTCCGGTGACAGGGTGTGTAAAACAGGGATCTGGAGAAATACCAGAACAAGCTTTACAATTATAACAGGGAAGGGTACCAATCTTCCCTGATGGTGTGGGACATACAGACCTTGGGCCATAACATAGAAGCCTTTTAAGTGACATGTTATTCCTGAATGTAAAGGAGGGATAATCTCCCACCACCAGTCTTACATTTTCATCTGCTAAAAGAACAGACCAGTCCCACGCCCTCAGGGAAGGCCATAGTACCTTTTTGTTTTTTCATTTTGTATTTGGTCTGATGAAGCAGTAACCTGTTTCCAATAAACTGTTTGCTGTTTTACATATCTTCTGGACATTTATTTGGCTGGACAGTGGTGGTTTGACTCACTTATACTTATTTCTGGATTTGCTGCTTTGTTTTGTGAGTCTCCTTTAGCAGTTGGGATAGCTTATATATATATATATATATATATATATATATATATATATATATATATATATATATATATATCCCCCCCCAATGAATCACCATTCCACAGCCTGGTAAATACAAACAAATATGTATTACTGTCCTTTACATCCCTTCTGGCAATGACATCACATCCTACTTTGGATATCAATAATTCCACAAGACAAAATACTAGTAGGTGATGTCAACATCAAGTGGATGGACATAGCTTCTAACTTTCCTACATCCAGAATGAATTTATATGATTTCACACAACTAATTAACAGCCAAACACATTATAGCAAAACATCAAACTCCTTATTAGACTGGATCCAAGTATCAGATCCTAGTAAATTCACCACCACAGGTACAATGTCATACTCTCTCAGTGACCATCTCCCAGTCTATACATTACCAGACATCTCATACATTCATTTAAACAGCATGTTTTTAAAACAGCACATAACTTATCCAAGATTACCCCAGAAATATTCATTACTAGGACGTAAACATCCTAAAAAAAATTTCCCTTAGATGATGCTGTAAAGAAATTCAACACAACTTTCCTAAATATCCTAAATAGACTTGCACCTGCAGGATAGAGAAAAAGTGTGGAAAGAATGGCAAAAATGTAAAACACCGCAACATCTCGAAAACTTCAAAATGCTCCACAACTGTATTAAAAAGCAAATTAATGTCACAAAAACTAAACTATAACAGCATTTACAACAATAGTACACACAACCCTAAAAAATTCTGGTCAGTCATGAAAGAAATCTTACATCCCGGCCAAAAATTCATCCCCAACTCCTCTACCAATAACTCAACACTCAAAACTGCAATAAAATTCAATTCTTATTTCATAGATAGCACAGCATTCCCTAACCAACGATTCCCCAACATGTAATATCAACCCTGCCCAACAACCACATATCATCACATCTGCTCGCATCTTCAAACATGTGCCCACATTATATATAAAACTGCTCAAACTCAAACCATACTCTACTTCAACTGATGCCCTTCCAAGTAAGTACTTGATAATAGCAGCTAACAGCACTGCCTATCCTGTCTCAATCCTTATAATATAGGGCAGGCCAGGAATCCCATATTCCCCCTTTCTGGAAAAAATTCACACATTATCCCTCTTACACAGAGGAGGAAATTCAACAGGCATCACTAACTTTAGACTGCAATCCCTCCTCCCTTCAAAATACTTAAAACTGTATTCAAAAACAATTGTTAAACTGTGTCCTGCAGGAAGAACACCTCTTTCCCACACAACACTGCTTCTGTCCCTCCCACAATACTAGCACCGCACTTCTATCCTTTACAGATTGTCAATAAAACTAGGGATTACGGCAAACTAGTCTCCTCCTTTTTTCTAGACTTGTCTAAAGCCTTCGAAAGTTTATCACCGCAATCTTCTACTTCAAATGTCCACACTAGATCAATCTCAGCCCAAGCCCAGGTTCAAAAGTTTCTACTTCAATAGATATTAATCAGTAAAATGGCAACTCGCCTTCTCTCCATACCTCCCAGTCATCACCTGTGTACAAGGCTCTAGCCTTGGTCTATTCCGCTTTAATATTCTCACTAACACACTCCACACATCCACACCGCAGGCCTCCATAATGCAATATGCAGATGACTCTACACTCATTTGCACACAAGACAACCTGGCATTTCTCTGAAAAATTACTCAGGAAGCTTTAACAGACACTAAAACATGTTTTTTTAACCAACCTCACGCTCAAACCAAAAAAGAAAAACTACTACTTTTTCTTCCCAAATCCCTCTCTCATGAAAAAAATAAAATAAAATCTTCTCTTAATAATCATACAACCGCTTATGTTGCTTCTCACAGCAAATTATTAGGGATGATAGTGGATGGTAATCTTAACTTCAACTTGCATATGTAAAAATGCATTAAAAAAATCAAAAACTACGGATGCTTTACAGAACAAAAAACTTGCTCACTAATGCAACTAAAACTAAACTTCCCACTACATACCTGTTCCCCTCAGTACTTTATGGCACTCCCATCTTTACTAACCTTCAGACATTGCAAAAAGCAAAACTTGAACAATGCTATAATAAACTGGATAAATTTGCAGGAAAGAACACCTTTCAGAATCCCTTACTGTATAGAATTAAAAGGCCTAAATTAGTTGAAACTACTCCATCAACTAACATACGCTCAGCTTCTTACCATCTATAAAATTATCCGGCATCCATCCTGTTGTCCAGTACTAAATACCATTCTACAAAACTATGTTCCCACTCGGTCATTATGAACCAAAAACATCAGTCTGTTCACAAGCCTAACAAATTTGCTGGGAAATGTCTGTACTCAAACCATGTTGCTAAGGTGTAGAACTCTCTATCTATATCCATCAGGTAAATGGCCTCCCACAAGTCCTTTAAAACCACCCTGAAAGACTTTCTAGCCATAATATTGCTCTGTGCGTGCTCAACCCCAAGATAAACTGTACTCCTAAATATGAATAAGTACTTATTCAATTAAATTGGGCAAGAATTAAGCAATCATACAGAAACAGAATAAATCTACTGATCTGTATTTTCAATGCATGATAGATGTCTTTAAAAAGCTTTTTCAGGACATCCAGAACCTACAGAAGGAATGTTAGCCAGTGGGTTGTCAACAGCATTTGCGGAAGGCTTATTACCACCAATACAAGAATAGATTAAGGTTTGTCTCAACTGGCCCAGTTTAAGTTTGCAAGAAATTGTTAATAAAGCACAATATTGACAGACAATATATTTAGAGAGGAAAAAACACCATAAGAAACTAGTAGATGTCCAACGTTGGCAATTTAATACTGTTTCATGTGAAAG
Organism: Protopterus annectens; assembly: GCF_019279795.1. NCBI lineage: Eukaryota > Metazoa > Chordata > Ceratodontiformes > Protopteridae > Protopterus > Protopterus annectens. The sequence goes on from NC_056737.1 coordinate 1,919,290,902, forward strand.
TGGGCAGGGGAGGAAAAATCAAGGAGGGAGAGGCAGATTGAGTCTTTCCACAGCAAGTCCCCCAAGACAATATCTGCAAAATTATTACCCCCTTCACCACAAACGCAGCAGGGTTGGTCATGTACCAACTCATGCTTTAATTTTGGTCAGAGTAGACACTGACATAATGAGATTCCATTCCTTCAACTGGACCTCTTTTCAGACTACCACTCCACCAAATGTCCAAGCAAAGCAACAAGAAAGACACCCTCCCATGTGGAGTGCCACTTGGCAGTCACCAACGTGGCAGCATGATTTTCAGGACAGCCACAAACAGGAGAGACAGCTATTTCCTTTGGTACGAGTGGACCAAGACGGTCACTTTGTTAAAGTTACAGTACGTAATTCTGCTCTTCCCTTTCTTGCTGACACAGGAGAAACTTGATCCATGATCACCTCTGCAAAAGCAGAACTCCCACTCTCCATAAAATCTGTTTGGTGTATGAAGATCACTGCGGTTCCTTTGGATTATCCAAAGACAAAACCTATTCCCATTCAGACAGGTCCAATAAAACAGCAATATGCTTTTACTTTAGATGACACTTTCCTTTTAAATCTTTTGGTTAGAGATTTACTGTGTAAATTACAATGCACTGTATTTTGTACTCCAGATGGAGTTTCCCTAGATACTCTGAATGTATCCTCTCTTTTGGGTCTGTATTCAGCTGATATCTGTACAGATGAGAACATGCTCTTTGCAGTACTTAGATCAGAAAAGACCTGCACTAGAGCGGATTTGGAGGGACTTTAAAACCATTCCTCCACAGCTGTGGACTATCCATGACAACAAGGAAGGACTCATAAAAGTTGCATAACCTGAAAGAGTCATTTTAAAACCTTATGAGCACCTACCCATGGTAGTTTAGCATCTCTTATCAAATAAGGCAAAGAAAAAAAATTGAACCTGTTATTTCTGCATCACTTCAACAATAAATAATTGTCCTGACTAAAAGCCCATGTAATACGGCTACTTTCCCAGTTAATAAAAGAAGCATGAATACCTACAGTCTGTACAAGACTTGAGGGCAGGTAATGCTGTGGTAGTGCCTAATCCCATTACAATACTAAGTTTTATTCCACTGACAGCTACTACCGTTTCAGTTATATACATTTCCTCTGCTTTCTTCTCTATTCCTATACACCCAGACAGTATTTATCTTTAACAATATACACGGACAACGGTATGAAGACTCGCCTACATTGTTTTCTGGAGAAATTGAAAAAAAACAATCAGATAAAATTCAGTTTCCGTGTGGGTCTACCTTAATACAGTATGCAGATGATCTGCTTCTGACTTCAGATTTTTACCCAGCTGTACTTGGATTTAAGGTTAATAAAGCAAAACTACAGTTGTGGAAACCACAAGTTCCGTACATAGGACATCTCATTTTAGAAGGCTCTCAGCAAACCTCATCTTCAGGTATTACTGCAGTTCAAGCTACACCACACCCTACTACTTTAAACAGTTAAAAGTCTTTTGGCACTGATAGGTTCCTGTCAAAATGGATCTCTAAGTATGCAGTAGTAGTAAAACCGTTAATAGACTTACTAAAGAAAGACGATCCTGAGGCCCTTGCCCTGGGGCAGGTATACCATGAACAAGTTTTTTGTCCAATTAAAAACTTGTGTTCTAACCCACCTGCTCTTGGGTCACCTGATTAGTCAAACAGATTTTTTTCTGTTTTTTTGTAATACAAATAAAGTAGTATTAGGACTATCCAAACAATGTAGGAATAATAGTTTTAAACCTGCTGCCTACTTTCAGCAAAAATCCTGATCCTGTAGCAGCAACACCTCCCCCAGCCAAAGGGCAGTGGCTGTGAAGGTGTGTACAGTAGAAATGGCAACTGCACTAATTCTCGGGCATGAGACTTTTGTGGAAGTTTTGCATTCTGTGGAAGCAGTATTACTAAGAACCAAAATGCAATATTTGTCTGCTATATGATTATTCATGTATGAATTATCTTTGCAGGTCATTAGATATCCACCTCTTAACCTTGCGTCTTTAATTTCTATAGTGGGTGAAGGAGAACCATGCAGTTATGGCAGAAAGTTACATTGCATCATCTTATCCTGTTCAAGCTTCATTTTAACAGCAACTTCTGGAAATTAACACACACTGGTTTACAGGAATTGCGTTTTCAAAATCAAATTGATTACTTCAAAAAGGTAAGGTGGATTCATGACACCTACAGACACTCTCTAGGATCACTGTAGTGAGAAATGGATGGGAGGCTAGTAGCCCCACACTCCTTTCTAAATGAATTGGCTTGGATTTAGCATTTGTCCTCTAATTTGGGGAAAAATGTATTAAGACAAATTTTGACTGACTGGTATACCCCTTACATTTCCAAAGTCATTTAGCATTTTGTGAACAGTTACATTACACGTCTGGAGTGCAATGTATCAAAAAGTGTTCCTGTTTAAAGCTGTGGGAATGTACTGGTTGTATAAAGTGGGATTTCACCGAACATTTGCAGTCACAAAAATTTAAATATGTTTTTGTGACTTGATGTGTATTCCAGATGGGTTGAAGCTTACCCTTGCACTAAAAATGACATGACGACTGATGTCAAGAAATTTTTTAGAGGAAGTAACACCCAGATTTGGTGTCCCTTGTTAGACTCTGTCAGATGGAGGGTCAAGTCAGGTTGTACAAGGGAAGTTTTAAAAATAAATAATAAATATGCAATATCAATGACAGCACAGACTCCAAAGCTTCAGAAAATGTTGAAAGACTGAATCGGACATTTCAACCCAGACTTGCTAAATTTTTTAAAAGAAACTGGTCTCAAATGGCCAGAGGCACCACCTTTAGTATTATTTAGTGTATGTAGTGCAGACAGTAGTACTAGCAATTATTTTCCACTTGAAATTCTCATGAGAAGATCTATAAGAATGTCTGCTACATCCTTGTCTAAAATATTGGAGTTGCAAAATGATGACGAATCTGTACTTCTTTACTGCAAGTGTCTCTTCTCTGTTCTGCAACACCTATATCCCAGGATTATAAAAGCTCCACAGTACCCAGATCAAATCTCCCCGTAGGACGTACTGACAGGGGAAAAGGTTTTCATCAAAACCTTGTCCAGGAAGCTCTCCCCTCCAGCCATGATGAAAAGGACCACTCCTAGTTTTACCTGAAACTGCTACTGCCATCAGATGTGAAGGATCACCAACTTGACTTCATGTGTTACGTGCCAAGAAATCTAGATATTGAAGAAATGCCATTGACATCATCCCTTTCATTACATAATGTTGGATATCAAGGCAAAACATCTTCTTGGCCTCATCCTACTCTACTACCTTTACATTTATAGTTATTTGCTCACAATAACTTGGTTCCTGTACCATTTTTCTCCAGTTAATTTCAGCCCCCTATTGCCTATTTCTGTACCCCTAGTTACATTTTCTGCCTATTTCTGTACCCCTATTCTCCATTTTCATGTTGGCTTAGTTCTTAGAATACTTTCTGCTACTTTACATATACAGTATTTTGTTTAGTTATCTTCCTCGAGGATCTGTATCCAAAATCCCACTCTATTTTGTGAAGATCCCCTCTGCTTCATCATCCCTTTTCATTCTGAATTATAACCTTCTGCATGTTTTAGGTAACTTAACTGTGTAGCTCTGAAGCCTCCCTTTAAATAAAGTAATACTAACCCCCCCCCCCCCCATTGTTCTATTGGAAGTAACAGCTTATTTCACTTAACTCTTGTCTTCTTTCCCTGGCAGATAAATTCCTTCAACTCTTTAATTATGGTCTACATTTCCTCTGGTTGATAAAAATATGCCCGACCTGTAGATAAAATTAAGGGCACTAAAAAGCAAATGTTCTGCTTGTATTTTACTATCCATAGCCATAAACATTACCTTCTAGTTTCCCAGTGTTTGTATATTCTTTTGTTTGGTTTCCTTCTACATATCCTTAGCTGCCATAACAGAAGCTTTTTTTAATCAATACTCCTAAATACTTCATCTTATTGTGTCCCCATAAACATGTATGTAATTCATATACATATATGGGTAAGTACCTTATGGTTAGTCTTTGTTTTATCTTCATTAATTATATATCCCAAAAAGACTTAAAACTGTCTCAAAATGTTCCACAACACTGTCCTTTTCTGGATTTATCAGGTACAAAAGAATATCACTGCAAATAAAATTGACTTTTCTTGATTACCATATTAATTATATCCTTGCATTTCTGTCTCTCTGCAAATGCACATCATATAAAGCAATTAAAGGGGAAATAGGACACCCCTACTGCATGGTTCCTCTTTCAAACAGCTATCAAATTGGAATCCTCTCACTTTATTGATTTCCTCTGACCCTTCATATATCCTGCTAATTAATATTATTTCAGGGAATGCAAATGGTCCCATTGCATTACTCTTAAAAAAACAGCTATTTAACAGCAATTGATCTAAACTTATGCATATTGTCCAGATACTCTTACTTTCTCTTAAGCACTTTGCATCCGTGCCTCTAATTCTTCTGAGAGATTCCCCTTATTGTGCAATACTTTAACCTTTGTTAGCCCCTCTAAATTTTTATTACTTCTTAACCATATCTCTATCTTTCACGTCACCCCTATTTTTAAACTCCAATTTCATTTTATTCCGCTCATTAGCTGTAAACTTAAGATATTTCCATCTTACCTAATAACTCTCAAATAGTTTCACTACCTATTCAATTTTTAAAAGTACCAGTGTCTCATTTTTGCTTCATCACTCTATATTTTTATCTCAGATTTTATCAGTCAATGATCTGAAATAGTTATCGAATGTGTGTCAAAACTTTCAATTAAATGCACATGTTCCTGTGAAATACAATTTCTATCTAGACTTACAAATACTGAATTCACATATTCCATACCAATTATCAAGTTATCCACCTACAAGTAATATTCAATGCTGAAAGCTAAACAGTTCTCCCAAAATCTTCTCAAGCTCAATACTAGCTTTTGGTGGAATATAAATTCAAGCTACTGCAACTTTCCTCCCTTGCCAACAGACCTGTACTACCACAAATGTAAAATTATAGTCTTTTCCCTCTCTTCTATCACTATTGGAACCACCCTAGCAATTAGTATAATCATGCCATTTTTCTTTGTCCAGGATATTCTGCTGAATATCCATCCTGACATTCTGTCTCTGTCAAATTCACATGCTCATTTTTTTTTTCAAATGCGTCCCCTGCAGCACTGCTATTTGCACTTTACATTTTTTAATAAAATTCAATAGATATATACACACACACACACACACACACACACACACACACACACACACACGCACACATCTACATATTTGTCTATACCTTCATGGCCATTTACATTCCAAGATAAAATTGGCAGCATAGCTATTATGACATAAAAGCAGTTGTTCCCACCTATTATTCTGGAATTCATAAACTCTAATGCCCTGGATCAACTTATCCACACCCCCACCAGGGGCAACAATATCCTAGATCTAGTCATTACCAATATGAGTGACCGGTGTTCCACACCTGAAGTCAATGCCTCATTGGTCCAATCCAACCATAAGATAATTACCCTAGATATCCACATCCTGCCTCCACCCCCCATTACGGAAACCATAACAACAAATTTCTCCAAAGCCAACTTCATGCTTCTTAAGACAGAAGTGGTGAACTTCATGACACCCATGCAGATGGACAATACAGTTACGACTACTGAATCCTACACAATTGCACTTTATAAGCACTTATATGAATGCATGGATCGTGCTATCCCAAACAGAACCAAGACGCTTTCCTCCAAAAAAAGGAAGCCAATCTGGTGGTCCCCTGCCATAAACAAACTGTACAACAGAATGAAGAAACTCTTGCAAAAGAGAGTAAAATCCCACAAGAGGAGGAGCTCCTTAGTCAGCCTCAGTAAGAAGCTGCGATCCCTGATAAAATCCTCCTATGCTTGTTACGAAAACAAAATTGCCGCTGATTCTAAAGACAACCACAAAGCATTCTATAGCTATGTCAAGAATCTGAATGGCAACACTCAGATCTGCTCTGAGTTACAGCACAATGGCACTAAATATACAAACCCAAATGATATTGCCAACATCCTGGCAGATAGGTTCAGTGCTAACTTTACCCCCCCCTCTCACTCCCTGAAGAGCCCATCTCTATACCAGAAGAATGCAAAGTTCTTGTAATCACGGCTGCACAGGTAAAAACCACAATCTCCAAAGCCAAGAACACAGCATCCATGGGACCAGACAACATCCCAGGCTGCGTTCTACACGAACTACAGAACGAACTGGCATCCCACCTAAGTACCATGTTCAATCATAGCCTCACCTCAAGCTTTGTGCCTGTTGAATGGCACACAGCAATGGTTATCCCACTCCACAAGGGGGGAGCCACCACAGACCCAGTGAACTACCGCCCCATTAGCCTGACGAGCCTGGTCTGCAAGGCCATGGAACGTATCATCATGGAACTTATAAACAAAGACATTGGTAATCTCCAAACTCTGGATCCCACCAAGTTTGGGTTTGTAAAAGGCAGATCATGTCTCCTAAACCTGATAGACTTATTTGAAGCAGTCACCAAAGCCGTAGACAAGGGTAAGGTGGTTCACACAGCCTATCTAGATCTTGCCAAGGCTTTTGACACCATCTCCCACTCTGGAATTATAGATAAACTCACTAAACTAGGTATAAATCCTTATGGCACAAGATGGGTTGCCAACTGGCTCACTGATAGAACCCACACTGTGAAAGTAGCAGACTCCAAATCCGACTTCAGACCAGTGACAAGTGGAGTACCACAGGGTTCAGTCCTGGGTCCTCTCCTGTTTGGTATCTACTTCTCTGAAGTACAGGCTAACACAGAAGGTCTTTGGCTAATGAAGTTCACAGATGACTGCAAACTAGGAGCCATAATCGAAACTCCTAACGATGTGGACATCCTACAAAAGGGCCTCACCGAGACAGATGCGTGGTGTTAAAGCCATGGCCTCAAGCTCAATGCCAAAAAGTGTATTGTCATCCCCTTTGGTAAAAACTCTGTACCCATGAACTACAACATAGGCGGTAGTATACTTAACACCGAAAGTGTGATAAGAAACCTTGGGACACAGGTGGACAGTAGTCTCTCCTTTGATAATCATATCGCCACAGTAGTCAGGAAATCCTTCTACGTGGCACACCTCATCACAAAAGGTTTCTCATCCAGAAAAAGAGAGGTCATTGTTCCCCTCTACTCATCACTCAGACCCATTATAGAATACAACACCCCCTTTGGTATGTACCTCACAAGACATCAACAACTGGAAAGGCTGCAGAAATACCTCACAAAGAGGATTACCAGCATCAAACAGATGCCCTACGCTGACAGTCTCAAAAAACTCCAGCTTTATTCCGTCACATATCACCTACTCAGAGGTGATCTCTGCCTAACATACAAAGCTATGTCAAACCCAGAGCTGTTGGACATGCTCCACTTAAAGAAATCCCAATCCCTCTGAGCTACACACTCTAGGGACCTAAACCTTGTCATCACAATAAACAGAACATGCCAGAGGGATAGATTCCAGTCCCAGAGACTTCCCATACTCTGGAATAAACTACCTATCTATATCAAACAAAGCTTCTCATTAGCACTCTTCAAGAAAAATCTTGATGATTGGATGGGAAGTAGGAAATTCACCCCGGGATCACCTCTGTGGCTCTGCTCAACAGTGGCACAGGAAAATAATTTTCTTGGGTGGCAAAAGCCAGGGTACCTTTTTGGCTGGGCTTGTATAAGCCCCTGGACCGATAGCCTTGTACCTACCTATGAACCTATTAAACATGTCAGTTTTTAATGTGCATTTCCAACTCTCATGCAAGATGAACACACTGCTTGGCAGGCTGATCTTTAATGTAGTTTTATGCCTTTTCAAAATACCTCATTCCCTATTTACTTAGAATAGACACTTAAAACTATGTACATCTTCAAAAATGAAGTTTAACCCTCCAGAAAGGAAAACTGCCCAAATAAACTGCATCCACAAGCACTACCTAACTTAAAAAGTACAGTTGTGTACACTTACCATAAATGTAGATGTTAAGAGTATATTCATATATTAATTTATTGCAATGTTTTTTGTTATTTATTAAATTTCATATTTTTATAACTAGTATTGTGTAAACATATAAACAATATTAATGTTTTATACAATTTTAACAATTTTAACAATATTTCTTGACTGGGTAGAATGATAGTGTTACATTTCAGGTATTAAGAACTGATTTAGTGGTAGTGTTTGTTTTAAGGTTGTGACAGGTTCAACTAATTATTGAATTATTGACTCAATTACTACACTATTTAAACCTGCTGTCTTTGGACCGGAACTATTGACTCTGATGATGCCACAGTTTGTTTGGTGAAAGCGCTAAGTCTTGATTAAAGTTTCTTCTACAACACATTGGCTTTTCGTGGATTCGTTTTGCAGTGGTCTGAATTGTATTGCTGGTCATTCTTCGTTTTACCCTGTTGGGTTTTGGCTGTTATATATAGTAACACTGTTCTATCAGCTCATGAGGGGAAAAACAAGCTAATAGCAACGCAGTATTAAGAAGCTTGGTATTTTTCATGGCTTTTTACTGTCTTATTTTGGAAGCCTACTTGCTTACAAAAAAAAAAAAAAAAAACACTAAGTCAACTGCATTAACCTGGACATTCACCTTTGCAAAAACAAGAGAAAATATCTCAACATATAATAAAATGAATGCACTTTTACACCCCACCCACACCCCAGCAACCCAAGACCACAGAATATTAACATTAAACTTGCTTTTGTCCAGCCTTTCTTGTTATACTGTAAAGCCTATACTTATTACAACCAAAAATACCAGTTTATTTTAATATCTTTACATCTACAACAGTGATTGAAGAAATCACCTACATTTGAAATACCACTGACTATACTCCACACAAAAACTGTTTTACTATACATATCGTGCAGTTTACATTATGAAGTATTTTACACAAATAACAAAAATTGTTTTACAATAATTTTAGTATAATGCAATGTAAACAAATGGGGCTTTTCTCCCTGGGTCGCTGCTGAAAATGATTATTACTCAGACATACGTTCCCAGCAAACAGACAAATAAATATTTTCTCTTTTATTGTCCTTCCAAACATTAATGATAAAGTGGGCTACGTGGTTTACAGTCCACACACAAGTGTAACAAAGTCAACAAAAGTCCAGTCTTTCTCAGCCACTTTTTCTTGCAAAGCCATATTTCCCAAATGTGATTAATGCTTTATATTACCCCATGTAGTCATTAGTTTCAGTGTTGCTGGTCTTCTTCCTGTTCACCTCCATCTCTCTAAAAACAGACTCCAATTCAAGTCCAAGGTACTCCTGATTCTGTGCTTTTTTTTTCCTGTCTCTAAAGCATTTTCCTTTGGGACACTTTCAAAGTCTCTCCATGAGCTTGATTGTCAGAAGAATGACACAGTCCTTTTCTGTTTGCTGGCTCACTTTTTGTTGGATAAACCTTTTTTTTTTTTTTTTTTTATTATTATTATTTCCACCTTAGCCTGTTTTACATCAAAAAAATGTCTGATCCTCCAGAAAAAAAATATTCTGAAGACAGCTGGCTACAGCAGCTTGAATCTCACACCTGTCTTTCGACATTCACTAATTGCTGGGATAAATTTGTTTTTTCTGCCTAGTGTACAGTGAACAAATATTTTCTACAAATACTCTGCTGTCTCCAATTTTTAACACTTCCCTTCTGCCAAAGTTTTATCATGATCAACTCGTCCTATTTGTATGATTGCCTTTATTAATATGGGCCTTGGCTGCTTTCTCATGGCCAGATATGGATTATGCACTCAATGCGCCATTTCAACTAATAAATCCTGGTGTGGAACATGCCCAGTAGCTTGTGTTTTCATAATTAATACAGTCTGTTCCTTCCAGTTTCTTCGGTGCAGCAGAAAATCTCAGGTTTTCTCTACTAGCTCTGCCTTCTAAACCTAACATTTTTTGAAACGGCTCTTCTTGAGAAGTCTCCTACACAGCCAGCCCTTTCTTCATTTCATCCTCTGATTTTGCAGTTTTATCAGATCTGAGTAGCTAATTTAAATTTCTATTTTTTACAGCCTTTTGTTATTTGAGCAGAGTTATTTTAATCACCTCTGAGTTCATTTGATTTATTCCCTCCTTTAAATTACTGGAAGCCATCTCTTGTACCAAAGTTGAAGTTTGAACTGCTTTTTGAAGAACAGCTGCAAGATTCTTCCCAGACAGTGCTTTCTCTTCACCTCTGCAGCTTGATTTTCTTTCAGGTTCTCTAAAGCTCTTCTTTGCTGGCATCCAGACAGTGGACTTCCTAGCCAGTAACTGAATTTTAACCAAAATGACAATTCCACAGGCTATTTCTCAGTTTCTGGTTTCACACTGGAAGAGCTGAAAATAAGCTGAGATCAGTGTGCAGCTGTCTTAGAAGTCAAGGCCACTACATATATTACTCATGATATCTGCAATTAGACACTGAAAAATAACCTCTGTCAGTTCTACAAATGACAAAGCAAGAGTAAAAACCATTTACTTCAAGATAAGTTAACTCACCTCCCGTTCTTCTCTAAACAGTTCAAACATGTTTTCCATGTCAATAAATGAGCTTTGAATCATCCTAAAGCAAAACAAAATTAAATAATTAAAACTACCGGACAAGAAACACGATAAACATTGATATAATCACAAGTACATTTTAAACACCTCTTCTTACTAACTAGAAGGAGCACAACTGTACTAGAATGGTTTTAATTTTACTTGACAAACTGATATGATGCAATCAATTTTCAAAGGTTTATGCACCATCTTTTTGTCAAGAGAAAAAAGGTTATCAGAAAGGACAAAACAATTCTAAATATGTATAAATAAAGTGAGATATGAGCAAAAGTAGTTGTTTTTATATTTACTCAGAAATGCAGGAAGACATGGCCAGACTCTAGTCATGTATTACAAAAAAAAAAACTGTGCGTTTGGGGGGGACGACAACATAAAGTATAAGGAAGGTGGAAAACAGACAAAACATGAAATGCATTGTTCACTTTAGTATATGAACCCGAATAGAAACACAGGGTGGCAGCGAGTTATAGTGGGATGGTAATGAATGCAACCAAGTAGATATACAAGGGCATGAACACAGAAGGAGTAGAAAAGCCACTCCTAGGAGTTTTGGGGAGATAAGTTGAATTAGTTAAGTTACTTAACCTGAAAACTGAGAATTGCCAGTAACGCTTAGTGATTACATAGACTCTACATGGAAACCAGACTACCTTGGGAATGGAGAATAGCAACAGTGGTACCCTTGCAAACAAGTTAGTTTAGGAATGAGCCAAGTAACTAAAAGTCATTAGTTTCACTTTCACTCCAAGAAAAGTGATGAAAGTCTTCTGCAGGGCAAGTTAGCGGAATTCCTGAATGCTAACAGCCTTGAAAGACAGGTAACAGCAAGGCTTCAAATAGCAACAATCTGGTCAGTCCAACTTGATCCAGTTATATGACTGGGATCTCTACAAATGCGGGGAAAGGGCATCTGGAGGATATGGTACACCTGGATTCCCTGAAGCCTTTGATGCCATCACAAAATCTGAAGGTTGCAGAAAAGTTAAACAGCATGATGTGGACACTAAAGCAAAAGAAACAACACTGGATAACAAATAAAAAAACATTGTGGTAGTGAGACGGCTGGAGCAAATTCCGGTGGAAAAGACATTCTTCAACAAGGTACCACTAACATCTTTTTAAGCATTTCTGGAGCATTAACTCAAATGGTTTGCAGTTGTTCCATTCCCCTCCCACTCAAACCAGTTCCCTGCATGTCTGTGGGATTGTCACTATTACAGATTCACTAAAATAAGCTGTTTATAAACTTGAAATGGGGAACCCCTGCATCTCCTGTAGAACTGCACATAAATTATTGTTTAATATATTTGTATTCAACATTCCTTTCTCTTCTCTGCACTGAACCTATGAACTTGCTACATTAGTCCATTGTCTCAGTATGTTATAATCAACTTCCCAACCTTTAAGACAACATTTTCTAGTACTGCTCAACCCTTGTACCATCCCAAGCCCAGAACTCCATTACATGATTTATCACACCAGCTCACAAACTGCAGAGATACCTGCAAACAGATGTAATTAGCAATTCTCTTCTTTCAGATCCTCTTCTTGATATACTGAACGATTCCTTTTACTCAGTCTCTTATATGCAAATTAATTGCTGTCTTCTGATAATAATTACATGTGGTATTAAGAATCGGATCTGCTCTTATAATCATGATGTAGATATGTACTCACAAATATTGTGGTATTTGATTTTAAGTAATGCAAAAAGCATTTTGCAGTGTAAATAGGAACATGCATTATCCTAAATTCCAACAGTAGTTATTTCAGATTAATCGATGATAACGTAAGTAAGTATACTTATGTCAGGCACTAACAACTACAGTACATGCAATAAAAGTCATCACATATCAGTTCACTCACCATGCAATCCCAAGAAGTTCTTCCAAGAAGTGTTATTTTACTTTTTAAGGCAAGCATGCATCTCCCACTGTCATTAGTATCCAATTCAGAAGGTGCAAGGGGAGTAAAACCCACACTGGTATGCCTAATTGTCAGTTTTTTACATCATGAAACCCAAGCATATATCCACATGAATATAACTCTAGGTCAGTGAAACCCAAGAACTACAAAATATCTTGCCTCTCAAGTGTTTTAAATGACCCTTCCAGAAGCCTATTTCTGTTCTGAGAAGCAAGGCAGTGCATAACTATCACCTAAATATCCAGCACAACTTCCTCTAAATGAAGATGAAGGGCATATACCATTAATGCAGAGATGACAGCCTCAAGAAATAATTCAACAAATGCCTCACATAACTGAACAAGTTTCACAAAAAAGTATTAAATGGCACATGGACAGACTTTTTTACCGAGTTTTTTTTGTGAAATAAATAATTCAGCTAACGGCATATGATGTTTATTACAAATTGCTTACACTGTACACTTTTCTCTGTAAAATCTCAACACTGCATTTCAGTCATTTAGCACTTTCCTCCCTTATCCCCTATCTGCTCCAACATAATTTAAAACTCTTTTACCTCTTCCAGCTGTTGCTACCAATGCCTCCTTCTCATATTCCTCCTTTAAATCTTCCACATAATTTTGTTCCTCAGGCAATGCTTCACTATTCTGCCTTCTTATGAGATGCTTCCTCTCAACCAAAAACAAACAAAATCAAACACTCATATTTCTTATTCATATGCTCTGTTCCAATCTAAAAGAACTCATATGGTTAAATGGGGTGAATACACTCTCCACACAGATTCAAGGGGTAATTCAATAAACCCTACAAGGAGCAATTCTCCATGTAGTAGTGACGTGACCAGAACACGAAATATGGCCACAGAGCAATCCAGGAAATAGGGCTGGGGGCGTGCACAAGAATGCGGACACTGTGCAGACACAGAGGTGTCCGCGGAATGCAAATCACCTCATCTGCTGGTAAAAAACATGCAAATGAGGTGATTTACTGATTCAGCAAGCAGAAAGGTACCCGTGCAGGTGCAGTGTCAGCAGGAAAAATGTACACAGCTACAAACCATGTACCAAAGTACAAAATTTAAACAGGGGCTGTAACAGCCCAAATAAAGGCTTGTACATTGCACAGCAGCCATGCAAATGGCCAAAACTATGGCCACTGAGTTGAAAAATTAATGCTATATTTCATAAATTAAACTTTTTTTTAATACATATGCCACATTTAAGTGGCATGCAGCAATGCGTAAACATGCTATTTTGCAAAAAAAAAAAAAAAAAAAAAAAAAAACACAAGTGTAAAACATGAATTATAAAGTTACACAAAGTTACTGCATTATAGTGTCCAGAATGCAGAGTCACACAATGGCAGGTTATAGTGGTAGCTAAGGAAATAGGCACTGGTGTAGTGCTGTATCCAGGGTATACACAATTAGGTGTATGTAAATGAGCCAGGGTTATTAAACAGCAAAAAGGGCCACCATGTCCATAGGTACTAACCATGATAGGGCTAGAACTGTGTTGGTGTAGGCAGAACCCATAACTAACATCAGAAAGGTGTGTGTCATGGCATGTGTAAGCGGATTAGAGCTTAGCGGCACCTGTTTGAGCTCAACTAAGCAGGAGTGCGTGTCTGAGGCTATTAAGCTATACTTAGCCCCACGGTGCGTGTTTTAGCTGGTTAAAGAAAAGCTTAGTCTGCCTGTGTACAGGGGAGGGTCCAAACTGCTGAGCAATGTTTGTACTACCACAGCGGGTTTGCACAGAGCGCCGTGGGGCTTAGCAGTGGAAGAAATTGAACACCGGCCCATTCAAACCCCTCAATGAAATACCTGGAAGGTGGAATGTATCATAACCAATCACACAGGCTGCATCTGCAGCACACCAGTATAAAGTATGCATATGGCCTTCAATCTGATTTTTCCCACATACTCTGCACCACTGGAGTACACATTTGGGAATTTCAACTGACAAAATGATAGAGGGTGCTGCTGCTCTGCTACATCTGTATGCACTACATGCTGAGATCAGTGATGATGATGATGATACTGACAATAGGCCCAAAGTGAGGAGAAGTGTGTTCAGGCCAGGGTAACCTTTCAGGGGCTACATGAGCTGGAGATAGTAGATCATTACAGGGTGGACAGGGACATACTACAGGAACTCACCAAGCTCTGCCGCCCTCACCTCAGACCTAGAACCACCAGAGGGGCACCCATCCCAGTGGAAACAATGTTATGTGTAGCCTTAAGTATACTAACTACAGGTACTTTCCAAAGACTTACTGAGGACATCATGGGGGTCCTCACAGGCATCTGCATCCAGGGTACTCCGCCAGTTTTTGGATGTCATGCTTACACATGCCAGTGAGCACATTTCCCCAGCACCCCTGAGGAGAGGACCAGCAATATCCTTCTCTTCCACTGTGTAGCACACTACCCAGAGGTACTGCGTGCCATAGACTGCAATCATGTGCACATCAAAGCACCACCCGGTGAGAGGGGTAGAGTCTACGTTACCAGCAAGGGGTATCACTCCAACTGCCAGGTCATGTGCAATACCCAGGGCATTATTATCAGTGTGTGTGCTGGCAGCCCTGGCAGTTATCATGACTCCCACATCTGGCATGCATCACAGCTGTACCAGGCATTTGCCAGGGGGCTCATACCAAATGGCCATCTAGTAGGGGATGCTGGCTATGCACTGGAACCGTGCATGAGGACACCCATCAGAAATGCACACACACCTACCGAAGAACACCATAATAAGGCACATGCACAGACTATGAACATCGTAGAGCATGTGTTTGGGCTGCTCAAGTCATGGTGACATGGCCTTGACATATCTGATGGAGCCCTGTAGTACTCTCCAGCCACATGAGCACACATGTTCATAGTATGTGCCATGCTACACAATATGATCTTGCAGAAACAGCTGCGGCAGGAACATCAGAGGGAAGGGAGACCCAGCCCCCCACCATTGCCAAGGTTCCCTTACAGGCACATGGGGGACTCGGAGGAGGAACCCAATGAGCCTGTCCCTGTAGGCAGATGTAGGCATACCCAGTACACCCTGGCCTTGGTAAAGAGGAACATCAGAGGGAAGGGAGACCCAGCCCCCCACCATTGCCAAGGTTCCCTTACAGGCACATGGGGGACTCGGAGGAGGAACCCAATGAGCCTGTCCCTGTAGGCAGATGTAGGCATACCCAGTACACCCTGGCCTTGGTAAAGAGGCAACACATACCACATGCACTGACAACCTAGGAACCCAGGAACTGACACCTCACGCCAACTCACATACACAGTAGAAAGGATACCAGCCACATCACACTACCTGTACCTTACCATGTACAGGGCAATGTACTGGGTGCATCTGACAGAGAAAGCCCTGAAGTACTGTCCTCTCAATTGCTGCAGGCACAAGGTAAGTCACTCTTCTTAACAAATGAATGGGGTAGTAGACTGTGGTAGCATATGTATGGTATTGCTGCATGTATGTAAGGGAATGGCGTGGCTACAGGGATAGCAGCAGACAACTGACAGCTATGTGGGACAACAGGAACTCTCTGCCAAATACTGGCTGCCCCAGAATATGCATTAGGCCCCAAGGCAGCAAAACCCACTGCACTATGTGAGGGACTTACAAACAGTGGGGTCCATAGGACAGGTGCATGGATGTTAATCTTGGATTCCCATATATACATCTTAAACTTCTTACAGCAAGAAATCTGTACAAAGCCATAAAGAAATGTGGGGGGAAAGGGCCAACAACAAGGACAATTTTTAAATATTGCGCTTACAAACTTAGAAAGTTGATAGAATAACAGGTTTTGCAGTAGCATGAATTCTCTGAAGGGTAAGAAGTCTGAAACTCTACTCTCTGTCATTAGATTCTAAATTCAGTCTAATGATTTGCCAGTAATTTTCCAGACAACCACAATGTTATGAAAATTGGACCCAAAATATGAGGCCAACATCTGGACATTCTGCAAAAATCTGTACAGTTGGGAGGTATGGTCCCCTACCCCCGATACACCCATGTTCCCATACAACTGCAGTAACATTTATGTTTGTAAGGTAATAGCAGCAGACCATACATTCCCAAGGCTGCCCCAATCAACTTGCTAACATGTTCCATTTCCACAATATGCAGGGGTCAATGTGTTATGTATGTGTGCGGTTAATAGCATCAGGAAGTACACAGCACTGACTGGTGGCTGTTGTGGCTTAGTGGGCTAGGTACATTACTATGGTTGACAGGGTCGATGGTTCAGGTCTGGCCGTGCCTACTATTTTGCACGTCAGGTACACCTACAGTGGGAGTTCTACAGACTGTACAGAAGTCAATATTTGTTGCTGCAGGAAAGCTAGAGAATGGAGGGACATGGGGGCCACAGATATGGACAATACACAGCTCCGAGTAACCTAGAATGTGCCTAGTAGAACAACAGGTTTTGACAAGTCAGTCTAGCACCAGGATATAAAGGCTGCCATGTAACTGTGTCAGTACTGACAACAAGTCAGTGGCCACCATCCATATCCCAAGAATGACAAGGTTTCCCAGAATGTCCACAAGTATGCTTCATATATCTGTTCTGTTTGTCATAACATTGCATTTGTCTGGCAAACCAATAAAGGCTGATGTGAAAACAACAATGACAGACAGTTGAGATGCAGACTTTGGGTCTATATTAGAACATCAAAGTTTCAAAACTTTGAATGTTCTAATATCGACCCCTATTCAGCGAAAGCTGAAAGTATCGAAGTAACAGAAAACCAAATTTTTTCATAGGGAAAGAATTCGGTTGTCCGTTTCTGTTGCTTCTGTATTTTCAGTGCTGTGGTGGAAAGTTACGGGTCGGGTTCAGGTAAGTGTGCGATTGAGTGTGGGTTAGGTTAGTTAGGGTGCGGGTTAGGTATGTGTGCGATTGTGTGGACGTGAGGGTTAGTGTGGGTTAGGTGAGTTAGGGTTTGGGCACAGATTAGGTATGTGTGCGACTGTGTGGTCATGAGAGTTAGGTGAGTTAGGGTTAGGGCACAGGTGAGGTGAGGGTGCAATAGTGACTGACCTTAGGGTTAGGATTTGGGTTAAGATACTTAGTGGTGTGTGTATAGTTTAGTGTAAGGTTAGGTGTAAGATTTTAGGTGCGTGTGCGGATTGCTGTTTGTTTGGTGTGCTTGTGTTGTGTGTGTGTGTTTTGGAACAGCAAATTTTTTCCCTAGGAAAAAAATTTGCTGTTCTGTATGTTCAATGTTTTCAGCTTTCGCTGAATAGGGGTCGATATTAGAACATTCAAATTTTTGACACATCGATGTTCTAATATAGACCCACAGACTTCATACCCATAAGAAAAAGCAAGCTAATACAAAACCATCCTACCAACTGTCTATGTTCGGAAGAACAATATTAAGATCCTGTCCCCATGTGTGGGCCTGTGTCCAACTGTTATACATGGCCCTGTCCAGATATCCAGCTGTAACACTGAGAGGTATGGCCAACATGTAGCCTTATAATAACAGTGCAACACAAACTGTCTAAGGACCAGAGCAGATATATGGAGCACAATGCTGGCCAACTTGCTAAACAGGCACAGTCAGAGGTGTGCAGTCCGTAAACCCTGGGTATAATGTTACGACTTCTTTCCTAGTCGCACCATAACTACAACTACATACCAGCAGCAACTGTGGACAAAGCCTGCGACTGGGAGCAGAGCAGGACAAAGGGCCACATATAAGGGGAAGAAGGAACCACTGGACAGACAAAAGTATTATATGCAAACTGCAACAATTTCTGCAGTGTATGGAGTCAGTAGACAAATGTCAGTCAGTGGTTCCTCACATTAATCTATACTGATCTGCCACTGACATACCAGGACATCACAGTGCTGTGCAAAATGTACCTCACATATTATGCAAAACTCTGCTCAGTCGAATACACTCTGTACCCACCCTAGTTGCGGGTCAGTTAATAAGGATAGCACACAGCCAGGAGATCCCTCAGCCAGTATATCAGTGAGGTGCTGGACGTTTACACAGGTTCATCAGCCAGTCGGCTATAGCACACAAAATCCTGGAACAGAGTACAGGTAGGTCTGGCTTGGATTACCAGTGTTACTATTGATGGTCATACTGGGCATGCTCCTACACTTGGTTATTTTCAGCCCAAGTCTGAACCCACATCTGACCATAGAACTGGGATGTACATATATCCCCTTGTGTATACAGACAGCTAGGTACACCTTAAATGTCTATCCCCACCCCCATCAGACATGCTTGCCCCCATCTATCTGTATGTGGTACATATAAGATTTATCTGGATCTGCTGAGTGTGATATACATACAGATATACAGGTAACATATACAAATATATCATTTACAGAGCCAGAGACAGGGGGAGAGAGACAGAGAGAGAGAACAGAGAAATACCCTGAAAGGCATAGAGTGATGTATGGCTGCAGCCACACGCATACAAATTTTAACCAGTGGCATGTGAAAATACTATGGTGAGCCCCATTGTGTAACAGTAGGGAGGTAGCGGTTGAAATCTCACATCAGTTGCAGTGTGTGTGTGTGTGTGTGTGTGTGTGTGCGTTTCTGTAAGCATTACATGTACAGCAGAATATACATAACCAACAGGCCTATGTCTGTGTACTGGCCACCCATGTTTTGGCCCTGTGATTAATGTCCTCCACAACAGTGGTCTCCCTGTCAGCAGCTACTGATGTCATGCATCCCAACAGCGGTGGCAGACAATCTCCACAAGTGTATGTCCAGTGGCATATGCGATGAGTACATAGTGCTAAACTGTTAATAGATAGGTAGTGGTTCTACTCCCAACGGCAACTCGGTGAGTATATATGTGTGTGTATAAGTATATTCCCTTGGAGCTGTGTGCATTTCTTGCCTATGTGTGTGCAATGACAATATATTTTGAGGCCTATTCCACCCTGTTAACACCCCAGTGCACTACTTTACAGGGTCTGCTGATGTCATCCACCTTAGATGCACCATTGGACACTCTCCAGACATACAAACTCCATGTCACACATGATAAGTACATAGTACTCTAGTACATACAACTAGCTGGATAGGGGTTCTAATCTCAATACTGCCAAGTGTGTGTGTGTGTGTGTGTGTGTGTGTGTGTGTGTGTGTGTGTGTGTGTGTGTGTGTGTGTATCTTGAAGCATATCCCCTGTGGCTGTCCCCTGGGTGTGTGTGTGTGTTGGCTATACTATTTTGAAACCTGTTCCACCCTGTTGACCCCCACTGCATTACTTTACAAGGCCTGTTGATGTCATTCACCTTAGATGCACTGTTTGACACTCTCCAGCCCATACCTCTCAACTGTATAGAGTTTTGAGAATATCCAGATGTTTGCCTCATATATTTGGTCTGTTTCTCATAAAATTGTGTTTTTTTGACAAATCATTGAGAGCTGAAGTCAGAAAATAATGACCGACATTTGAGTTTCAGACTTCATACCCTTTTCAGAATTAATGGTAATGTGAAACCTGTCACTCTATCAGTTATCTACATTTGTAAAAGCAATATGTGAAAAGTGTCCCTATTTTTGGGCTTGTATCCCCCCATTCTTGAAGGCTTTGTCCAGATTTATTGTTCTAAGAGGTACAGAAATATGCCCCAGGCATATAAGCTCCATGCTGCATATGATACGGACATAGCACTATAGTACATACAACTAGGTAGGTAGGGGTTCTAATCTCAATACTGGTGAGTGTGTATGTGTGTGTATGTGTCTGTGTATGCATATCCCCTGTAGCAGTGTGGCTGCCTTGCTTGTGTGTGTGTGTACAATGGTTATACCATTTTGTGTGCCTGTTTCATCCTGTTAACTCCAAAATCACCAACCTATTCAGGGTCTACAGATGTCATCCACCTTAGATGCAGAGTTAGATATTTTCAAACACAGTAGCACTGTGGTGCATGCACTACGTACAGTGGGCTAAAGTGTACATAACTACATAGATAGGTGTTCTAATCTCAAAACTGGCAACTCTCTGTGCATGTGTGTTGGAATGCATGTCCCCCTGAAGCAGAGTGTGTGTGTGAGCTGGTTATACCATTTTAAGGGTCTGTTAACCCTCCCACTGGCAATCCCTACAGCACCTGCAGATGTTATCCACCTGAATAGTAGTGGCAGATACTGCAAAACTATACAAGCTCCGTGGCGCATGCACAATGTATATAGCTGTACCGTATGTAAAACTAAAGGTAGGAGTTCTTCTCTCAACAAGGGCAGATGTGTGCGTGTGTGTGTGTGTCTGTGTATGTACGTATATCCCCTTGCAGCACAGTGATTGTGTTAAGGCCACCAACATACCTCTCAAACCCTTAGAGAAAGGCATCTGGAAAAGCCATACAGAAAAGTGGGACAAAGTCCAAATATTAGGCTCAGTCTTTAAATATTGCTGTGACAAACACAGAAAGTAGATATCATAACAGATTGTGCATTCACATGCATTTTCAGAAGGGTACAAAGTCTGCCAGGAAAATATATGTCATTATTGTCTAACATCAGTCTTTAATGATTTCACACTAATTTGCCAGTAAACCACAATGTTATGACAAACTGAACAAAAATATGTGACAAACATCAGGATATTCTGCAGAAGTCTGTAAGAGGTGAGAGATATGGCCACCACCTCTCCCACTCTGCAGGTTGCAGTCCATGTTTGGCCATGTGTGACCTGTGACAAAGACTCAAACAATACTGAGATCCCCAGAGTGTAGGACAACAAACATTGCCTAAAGTTGTTTACTAGTTGCATAAAACAGTTATTTCACATCAGAAGCACCTTAATGTTAAGAGAAATAGCATAACCTAAGGTAATGTGACACAATGAAACTGTCATATTGGCAAACCAAGGGAAGTCCTGTCTGTTGCACTTGTAGGCACTTGTAGGCCCAAGTACGCTGTCATTTATCACATTATATGTAGAAGTCGTGTCATTGGTAATCAAGATATCTTTGTAAAGACACCAGTAATTCTCTACAGTTGAGTTGGCCTAGTGGTCTAATGCAATGTACTCTAGTTCAGAGGGTTCTGGGTTCGAGACCTGAGAGGGTTGGTTAGTTATTTTATTGATGTGCGCAACAGTGCCAGAATCAGATAAGGTGATTAAAGCAGGTTTAAGCGTGGTCTGCACAGGTTTGCACGATGCGCCAAGTTGCTATGCGGCACTTAGTCCTGCTTAAACCCGCACTATTTCCAAAAAAAAAAAGAAAAAAGGGGTGATAGGAAAGCGGTGAAATGGGGGCAAGCAGGGGGGGGGACAATATAAAAGGCAGGCAGGGGTGTGCAGGACGGGTGTAGAAAAGGACCCAGCTCTCCATTTCTTGTACAGCAACAGTTGTGCATGTTGTGGACAATGTGGAATTTAAAGTCTTACATGTCACAGGGAGGGGTGTGGGTGACATAACTTTGTTGATTAATTGCTGGGATGATTGATTAATGGCGGTGTACGTGGGGGTAAAATGGAGAGCTATGTATGGGACGATACTTAATTTGCAGGACAGATGCCTTTTTATTTTTTAAAAGAGAGAGTAGAATGTTAGGAAAGGGTTGAAGGTACATTTATGAAGTTAAGTTAGGTTGGAGAGGTTGCATTTGCAGACAGACAAGACAGCAGACAGGGGCGGTGTATGACACGAGAGGAGTAAACACCTTGGATAGGGAGGGTGTATAGGAATCGGAGGACTGAGTGCCTCCAGACGGAAACAGTGGAACTGATCTCCCCCATCCATGGGCATTCACCACTGCCCCTTCAAGGCCCGAAGGTGGCTCTGCTGGGCGCCGGTCTGCCCAACTAGGTGCACCAATCTGCCCTCAATCTGGCGCAGCCGGTCATCCAAATCACGCTGGATAACCCTGCGCACCAATCCTGGAAACTGGTTTTGAGTGACGAGATCCTCTACGCACCCGGGGGGGGGATGCGTCCTGCCCCCCCCCCCCGAGACAGTTCCACCCAAGGGTGGTGCAGGCCCAACGAAGGAGGCAGCTCCAGGTTGGGTCCCAGATGTGCTGGGACCCGATGCCATGGCCAGATGAGGTGGGATAGGCAGATCCACTGGGACCAGCCTACCCAAGCGTACTGTGGTGCTGAAGTTTGTCAAAGTGTATTGGTTAGTCATGAACAAAACATTTCAATATTAGTTATAACAGCATGCATGGGTGTTCCAATTAAGCCAGAACAACAGAATTGTATAGAATACAGAACACAGGTATAAATGGAATAACAGTTATTTTAACAGCATGCCAGTAACAGTTGTGGCAAAAGGCCAACAGCATTGGTATTTCAACAAGGTATGTTAGTATGCAACCATTATAATATATAACCAATAATACAACGCAAGGCCCAACATTAGGTTTTGAGAACAACATATTTGAAAATGGAACCATACCCGTAGTATAAGAATAGTAATTTGTGATGCAGATAAGGAGTGGGTGGAGAGAAAGACATTCCATTACCAACTCTATAGGCTATATTTTTCACAACAGTACTGCTCAATACACTGCAACACACCCTCTATATATAAATGTTACAACTGGGCAAGGAACACTAATTTAATATTTTTGTGCCATATGGCACATAGATATTACAGGGGGTGTGTTAAAGACACTAACACACCCCATGCATATACATGTCACAACTGGGCAAGGAACACTAATATTTTTGTGCCATTACAGCACTTTGACAGTGCAAGGGGTGTGTTTATGGATACTGTAACACACCCCCTACATATAAATGTTAAAACAGGACAAGGAACGTTTTAATTTAATATTTGACAGTACATGGGGTGTGTTACTGTAACACACCCCTTACACCGATTCAGTAACCATGTACACGGCTCTCCCTCAGCAGTGCACCTTCAATAATATGCGAGGCACACTGCTGAGAGGGAGCTGCAGACACAGCCTTGGTACACTCCGTGTAGGGCTTGCACTATTCCTACATGGAGTTTATTAAATCTGGGGGTCACATTTGCTGCAGATATTTTTTTAAAGCAAAGATGTATTAAATGTCAAAGATGTCCACAACTCTCTCCCCATTTACAGTCTTTCAGTGCTGTGCCAAAATTTAATTTATTCCAAAATTTAATTTATTCAGTTTTACTGACTTCCAAAAATATATTTTAATTTGCTAGCCCACTGCTGTAACTGAAACTTTGCTTTTGTTTGTGTGCTTCTCGTCCTGTTGCTGCTTGAACTGTGCATTATTACCCAGGGAGTTCCAAGATGACTTGCACATTGAGCAGCAGGCTGAATAGAGCTTTCTCAGTATTAAAAATAAAGTGGTGTGAAAAAGCCAGTAAAAGTTAAAGCTGGATAAAATTCAATTACTGGTTAACCACTATACTGCTTGGATGCATCCCTCTCAACCTCTTAACACGCATCTTTTCAAAGCCTAAAATAATGGGGGGACAAAGGCCCCAAAATAGTTTCAGATTTTAACAGGAACAGACTAAAAATATGAGTTGAGAGGTATACCCTAGATGTCAGCAAAGAAGACATCTGATGAAAGTGCAAGAAAAATCAACCAGAAATGGAAAAGAAAAAAAAAAACTAGTTGGGAAGAGCCTTGAATGGATTCCAGTAATTTACAGGAAGATTCCAGTAATTTACAGGAAGAAATCCACTGCACTCAGACGTGATGAAAAAAAAAAAAAAAAAAAAAACAGACAGTCAAATGACAAAATGCTGGAAAAAAACAAAATAAGATATAACTAGTTATTCAGATGTTCTGATAAAACAGAAGAAATCAGAAGTTGAAAAAGAAAGACTGGCTGAATATGAGACTTCTTAAGAACTGCTTAAAAATAGCATTAGAAAACAGGGGATACAGAGAAAACCTTAGATTTTCTGCTATACAAGAGGAAAGTGGAAGGAAGTGACAGCACTCATTTTATTAGAATACAAATAAGCTACTAGATTTCCACAGCAGGACTTGTTAAATGAAATGGCACACTGTGTGCATGCTTCAAATCTAGCCATGAGAAAGCAGCCAATATTGGTAAAGATGCAGTGATAAGAGCTGCTCCTGAGGGAACTGTAGCAGAACAGAAAAAAATTAGGTACAAGAGAGTACTTGTAAAAAATTATTATTGACTGTACACCAGGCAGAAGGGAAGACAGGATATTTCCTGAAATCAGGGGATGTTGACAGGCAGGTACAAGACTGAATTTGTTACAGTCAGCTGTTTAAAATATTTTTTCTTTCAGGATCAGAGACATTTCTGAATGCAGAATAGGTTAAGGAAGGAATAAAGGATGGCCAACAAACAGTTTGCCAGCAAGCGGAAGGGAACAAGGCTTCTCATTCTTAATAACAGAGGCAACTGAAAGAATTTGCCAGGGAAAGCTTTTGAAATGTTCCAAAGGAAAATGACAAAGTGAAAGAAAAAAGAATCCCAGGAACTAACTAGAAAAATCAGGATTACCTTGGACTTGAACCAGAGATCAATGTTGGGAGGTCAAGATGATAAGGAAGAAAACAAAAGTTATGTATTTGCCATAAAGACAGATATGTGTTTTCTTCTGTCCTTCCTCAACTGATAGCTCTTCGGATCCAATCTAAGCCACTCTAGACTTTAGGATCCAAAGCTCAGACTCCTCCCCTTAACCACAATCTCCTCCTATCCCAACATTGCCTCAAATCAAGTTTGCCTCCAACCCCATGACAGAGCAAGAGAGACATGGCTATAAGACCCCTAAAATACAAAAGATCCTTGCATATGTACTGCTCTGGAACTAAAATAGTACATGACACCATTCAGAGGACAGATCATGCTGTGATATCAGAAACCTAGTCAAGGTAACATCCATAAAATGGAAGGGGGAAGGAGGGCAAGAAGTTGAGAAAGGACAGAAGCAGACAACACAGCTCTATCGCTATGGTATGTACCTAAATTTCATATCTGATGTCTTCTTTTCCATCTGTTTCTTAATAGACAGGACGGAGTCCCCAGCTAAAGAGCTCTTGGGGTTGTCTCAAAGACGGATATTCCAAACAAAGGCTGAACCAAAAGCCACCCTATTCCTGGTGAGTAAATCCAATTTATAATGAGAAATGAATGTGTGAACACTAGACCAACTGGCAGCAGCACAAATATCACTCATGCATGCCCTTGGAAGCGTCATGTAATTTGAGACAGATCTAATCGAATGAGCTTTAACACGCTTAGGCAAAGAAAGGCCCTTTGCTTTATAAACAAAAGAGAGGCAGTCAGATAGTCATCTTACTAAAAATACTTCTGAAATTCCTTGTCCCATCTTAGCTTTAAAGAAGGAGACAGTCCATCTTCCTAAAAGTTTTGGTACAATGGAGACATGAACAGAGCTGGGAATGCACATCCAGCAGATGAAGCATGTATTCTCCTTTGCTGGTAAAGACTGGAAAAAAATGGCAGACTGTTGCATTGGTACAGTGAAGTCTCAGTGGCTCAATACTCTATCCTTATGAAAAATAATGAGGTTTACAGGACAAAGCCTGCAGCTCCAATACTCTCCATGCTGAAATTACTGCCACCAGAAAAAGTATTTTCCCAAGTCAAATCTCTCATCTACCTTGGCTGCTGGCTCAATTGATTGTTGGCTTAAGGCCTGAAGCAAAATGATTATATCCCAAGGAAGAGTAGGATCCTAAACGGCAGGCCTGAGGAGGAAAGTACCCCTTAAGAAAGCTTTGAATAATCTAAGAGAAGCTAAGACGCAAATCTGACATAGCTGCCAGCTGAAATTTATAGTAAAGTAGATGATTCCGGCATGAAAAGTACATACTACAAAAGTGAAAACAACTGGAAGAGGAGACTAACAAGGGTCCATATTGCAACCGAAAATCTCTTCCACTTACTTTTGTAAATATTTCTGGAAAATTGTCTCTGGGATGATGTAAGAATGTGGATCACTGGGGAGGAAAGACTGGGCTGCCTAGCATACCTCTCAAATGCCCAGATTTTCGCAAAATGTCCAGATATTTGCCTCATATTTTTGGTGTGTTTCACCTAAAAGTACAGTTTTGTACCTACCATAAATGTAGATGTTCGAGGATCCTTGCTGCTGCGGTCTAACTATTGGGTAGTCCGCTGTCCAGTCGGCCGAATACCATAAGTATGGGCCGGGCTCGGGTCAGAAGACCGAGACTGGTACTGTGTCACCAGGGCGCTAATCCCACGGACCCCGATCATCTATCCTTCTTTTCTTTCCCAGGGAGAGACAGAGAGAGAAGAAAAAAAAAAAACCAAAAACAAACCTGCAAAAACCTAAAATAAAATATACAAAACAACAATACAAAAATAAAAATAACAACCACACCTACACACAACAACACCCAAGGAGGGAGAGGAAGAGGGAGGGAGGAATTGTCTACATGGGACATCATTACAAAACATTACAGGTATCTTACTTCCACAACTATGCAGTATTAACTATTGGCAGAATCCTAACTAAGAGTGAATCCCAAAACAAGGTAAAGGAAGGGAGCAGGAACTGAAAAGGGGCCTTGGCAAAATACAAAATGCAAAACCAGCCCTAGACTTAGAGTAGAAAGAGCCCTAGACTTAGAGTAGAGAGGAAGGTGATAATGCTTAGATGGCATGCACTGAACTCCAAGTGGCTGCCTCATTGCCACAGTAGCAGTCCCCCCCAATGCTGCAGTGAAATCCGTGGAATCTCCTTGCCATGATGGGAGCCACAAACTGGAATCTCCAAATCAAACCACCTAGAAATAGTTTGTTAAAAAACCCAATTGCCCTAGAAATAGTTTGTTTTGACACAGGCTTGCCCTGCCAACCCAAAAAAAAAGAAACAAACAAAATCTGAGACTGAAAAAAATCCTTCCTCCTGGCTGCAAAATCTAACAACCTGTTTAAAATAAAAGTTAAAAGTTTGCATAAAATTTATTTTAAAAAAGCTGCATATGAAAAAAAAGTAGGAAAAAACACCAGAAAGGCCCTTAGGCAAAAAGGAAGGATTAGTAAGACAAAGGAGTGATTAGCACGAAAAAACCCTATGAAAATCAAAAACTTAAAGGGCCTGCAACTCAGAAAAAAAAGGCAAAACCCACACAACCTTGTAATGTCCAGAAAAAAAGCAGTTTCCATGACAAGTATTTCAATCAAGAGTAGTATGTGCAAGTAAAAAACAAAATCACAATTCCAAGCAAAGGTTAAGAAACCAAGGGGTCTTATATTCTTTGCCGGAGAAGAAACGTACGTTTATTTTCCTTGCCCCAAATTGGAATTGCTTGGTCATAGAAAGCTGAAATGGCAAGCAATTGAATCTTAATGAAATGAAATGAGCAAAGACTGTGAAATAAATCAAGAGAAAATATTGAAGACAAACCCAACAAGATAACTCAAGAAGAGAAAAAAAAATCACACTGAGAATAAAAAAAAAAAATCTCCCACTTTTTTCTCGAAACTAAAAATAAAAAATCTTCTTTCATCTTCCTTGTTCTCATTTTTCTGTCTTTCTGCCTTCCTCTTTAAAACTGTTTTCAAAAAACAAGAACCAGAAGAATTGTGAGACGAAGTGAAGCACTGACAGATGGCAGGTGAGCCTCTGGAGACACAAGAGGTGTGGATGACAGAGGTGAGCCCATAGAGAGACAACAGGGGTGTGGAATCAGGAGTAAAGGCCCAGGCCTTGGTTGGTACCATTGCTCGCAATAATGCTCTGCTTGTCTGACCTTTATCCTTGGTTGAAGAAATCCTGGGGAGGGAAAAAGTTGCACACAGAAGAGCTTTTTCCTTTGAAAAGAAAGAGCAAAGAAAGGAAAACTGAATGAAAGAACTTTTTCTAAAAAGGCAGCCAACTTCCACTTTTGGGTGGACTAACCAAAAGATGTCTGTGCAAAACCTTGGCAGCTGGTGGTTTTTTGTGGTGATTTGAAGATCTTTGTCTGCTGTTTTCCATGACACTTGTCTGCTTGACACATCTGGAGAGGAGTTGCTAAGGCTCCCTTTGCTGCTAAGGCCTTCTGCTAAGAGGGTCTGTTACAGTTCTGTGCTCCCGTCAAGACCTCTTGCTCAAACTGAGTTAAAGGCAGTTGCTTGCTGTCCCTTGGAGTTATAATGGCTTCAATGTGTGTTGTCCTGAATGTTCCCCTGGTTTGTGTGAAGTAACTTTGTTGATATGTCAATGCAAAAAGAATCAACACCTGCCCTGGAACATGTGCACTGGACTGCTAACCACTTGAGGCCACTTGTCTTGTATCCACTTTCCATTTCTGATATGTAGATGCTGAATGTCTGAGGCATCTGTATCTGTCATCCAGTTCCACTTTCCGGGAGCACAGAGTGTCTAGTTTGTTTAGACATTCCTGAATGACCCATTAAAAAAATTTGTTTTCAGCAAGGTTCCTGAGTGAATGTGAGGTTCGCCTGGCCACCACAAAAATGTCCATACATTTTTTGAGATACCATTGCAGCTTCAGTGTACAGGCACAGTTTTGTGTCCATATATTTTTACTGATGAATGCAGTACTTGAAGGACTGTCTGGTATGAGGAAGCACCAGAATGATAGATGCCATGAACCTTAAGAAAGAACCTTGGGTCTTTCCGATTGTCCAAGAGTAAGAAAGGACTGAAGATTGGAGTACACCCAGTCAAACTGTTTGTCCGGGGAGGTGTCTTGGGTCATCTTTGGACTTGTATTCTTCACAAGAGTAGCACCCTCATGGAGCTACTGTTCTGACTGGACTTTATTGTAGCTTATCTCACTTTGGAGCTAGCTAATAGCATGACGTAGAAAGGCATAATAGAATGATGTAGATTTTCTCCTTTTTTTGAGCTAGAATCAGGTAGTCGTCCAAGTAAGGATATATTAAGCTTCGCTGTGCTAGAGTAGAGCCAGAACTGAGAGAGAATACTCGATGAATAAGGTCTTCGAAAAATGCATAGAAGAAGGCAAAATGAGAAGAAAGATAATGAGAATGCTTCCTGAGGATTAGTGCACTATTGCCCATCAGGTAAACTTACTGGTAACGCTAAATATGCGATCAGTGGGAATCTTTGGATAGAGGTTGATAAATTGGTGAGCTGTTGTAATGAGAGTTGGTGTCCCCCTAAGAATTGAGGATAAATAATGAAGATAAAATCCCAGGGTTCCAAAATCCTGAATCCTTCTCCCTTCAGGGCTGAATGAAGCCCTTTCAGAGATCAAGAGTCAGAGCTTGTGAGCCTCTTTTCTTTGTAGAGGAGAATGTGAATGGCAGCTTTTTTTGAAAGGTAGGAAGTTCTTTGTTGCCTTTATTTGTGGTGAATGATGGAAAAAATTAATGTGTAATTTGATTGAAAAACCAATTTCCTTCAAAAAAAAGGTGTAAAAGGTGAATTCAGTTTTGGCAGAACTGTAGGCCTTTTCCTTTGCTGCTTTACAGACGCTACCCCTGCCCTCTGCTGCTGAGGAACAAGTCATTGGAGAGTCTACTCAAGGAAAGAGACTGCCCTCACCACCCCTCTGCTGGACCCCTCCCCTGGCCTCAGACTGGGAGATAAACAGGATAAGTCCAGGCCTAAAGTAGGCCTATTTCTTAAATCATTACTAAGCCCTGCACCTGCCCCCTACAGTTTGTAAACACTTTCCATTGTCTCCCCCTGCACCTCTTTAATTTCTTCTAAGCTTTTGCATAAAACAACACAACTCATCCAAAAGGAAATCTTTAAACTTCTGTTTAACATTTCTTTAAAACCAGGCATTCAACCATCCATGCCTACGCAGAAAGAACGCAGCAGCAATCATCCGAGGAGGCCTGGGCGGCATGCTCAAAACCACACTGAAGGCATGCACACCCACCAGAACAGAAGAACATCAAAACCACCACAACTCTTTGCCTGCATACCTTCTTCCAGACCATCCACCAAATTCAATGACTCTTTACCTGTTTACCTTTAACAGAATTTGCACTTTAACAGCAAACGCCTCACTTCAGAGCAGAGACCCACTTAATTTTCCATCCCCACTAAAAATTCCCCTCTTTCTAAAAGACATAACAGGATTTTAACAACAGAGTGCTCATTACCCTAGGCCCTGAGACTACATCTTCGGGTCCCCCAGAGGACTCTTAAAAGACACGGTGCTCTTCACACACCATTTTAACAACAGAGGCCTTCACTGGCAGGCAGGCAAGAGAAAAGATTTCAGGAAGCCTGCAAAAACATCTTCAGATACTTTATGTGTGGTTTTCTGGTAAATCACCAAGGAATAAAGTCACTGAATAATGATGCAGACTTAAGTTTCAGACTTCATTTCCTTCACAAAATGCATGTGAATGCATAATCTGTTATTCTAGCAACTTTCTAAGCTTAGAACAATATTTAAAATCTGCCCCTGATTTTGGCCCTTTATCCTCCCATTATGTCTGAATTTGTCCGGATTTCTGGCGATTAGAGGTTGAGAGGTATGTTGCCACGCCATCACTGGAAGTGAAAAAAAAAACAAGTGGTTAATGTGAGGGCCTGAATGTCAACATGAGGCATTCTGGACAAGGAGAGATGAGGTCTGGATCTGGGTCTACCATCCAAGAGGGGTTTATCAAATGAGGCCAGAGGAAGAGAAACCACATTTGCTGAGGCCAGAAAAGGGTCACGAGAATGACTGTGATCTTCCTCTCTGATGCTTTCTGCAGAAATGCTGGGATGAGTGGGGTACAGAGGAAAACCATACAGGAGTCCAGGTGGCTAAAAGTGGGTCAAGATGTCCCCTTGGTGACTCTCCTTCCAGGGAATTGGTATACAGAATCTTCTGCACTTTGTGTTGAGAAAGCAGAGACTGCAGCATAGTCGGCCACAGTGATGAAAAATCTGCTCTGTCATGATCAGAAAGAGGGACCACTCATGGGGTAGCAGGATAGACCTGCTTAATCTATCTGTCAGAACACTGAATTTCTCCAGGATGTGCACTGCTATCAGAAAGTGATCAGAAGATATTATCAACTACCCACTCTCATCACTTCTTGACAAAATGGATAGGAATGTGCTCCCCGTTTGTTGATGTACCAGACATGTTGTTCATCTGGACAGAAATTACCCCCAGACGTAGGACATCTTGAAAAGCCTGCACCACTAAGAGAATGTCCTCACTTCTAGAACACTGATGTGAAGACTGGCCTCAGAAGAGGATCACGTGCCTTAGACAGTTTTTCCCAGGTAATGCCGGCACACCTCAGCTAGAAACAGTTTTCAGCCATTGTGGCTTTGTAAGGGGAAAAGACAAATGTACAACCTTGAGAAACCCTGGAAGAATGAATCAGCCATAGTATGTGTGTACTGCAAATGTCTGTTAAACTGGAAAAAGCATTGGCTGGTACCTGATGGAGCACTGTACTGAGTATCCACTGTAGAACCCTCATGTCGTATTTTGCTAAGGGAACTAATGTGATTGAGGCAGCCACAGATCCTAGTAGCTGAAGAATAAATCTGGCTGGTGGCATCTGACAAGACAGAATCTTTAGTGTCTGGTCTGTAGGGTGAAAAATCTGTTCTCTGAAGATCTTGATATCTGGTTCGTGGTATCTAGATGAGCACTATGAATTCCAATGTCTGGGCCAGGAGAAAATGGGACTTGATTAGCTTCACTGCAATACCCAAAAGGGAGCAAAGACAGAGCAAATAGTCCCTGGCACGCATAAGAAGAGTCCTGGTAGGAGCTGTTATGAGCCAGTCGGTTTACCTTCAAAATGTTGGTGGTCACAATGTCAAAACCGCTTCCACAAACTTCGAACTGTGCCTTCTCAAAACCTCAAACTCAGATATTCCAAACTACAAAATCTCACCCCCCTTTTGACCCATGTTAGCACTTGTTTGCAGGTGTGGCGCAGTTGGAAATATTGATGTTTGATGTTCTGTCGACTTTCTGTAGTTTCGGTGGTTAGGGTTTCGCAGAAACACTTCAGAGATGTGCACATTCGACTATGTGCAATCGACATTTTAAAGGTAAACTAGGCCAGTCATTTAGGTAAGGAAACCCATGGACCCTTTACAGTCTGAGATTAACCGCAACCACTGTTACACACTTTGTGAACATCGGGGGAGTAGCTGTGATGAGACAAAAGTGCAGGGCTCTGAAATGAAGATGACTGGCTCTCAGCAGGAAGCAGAAAAACCTTCTAAATCACCTATTCATCATAATGTGGTAGTATGCATCTTGAAGACCTATTGAGCATATCCAGTTGCTCTTCGTTAACAACAGGGAGGATGGATTAACAGTGACCATTTGGAAATTCATATGTTTAGCATACTGAGATGACAGAGGAACAAAACTGGCCTTGATCTCCATTCTTTTTGGCACCCAAAAGAATCTTGTGAAAGTTCCGGATACATGTTAGTCTGGTAGGACCTCCTGGACTACTTTGTTTGTCCAGCAACTTTTCAATATCTGCAGCAGCTGCTTTTCTTTCAGAGGCGGGAACATTACAAAGTTTCTTTTATACTGGAGGGAACAAAGGAGGAGGATATATATATATATATATATATGTGCGGGTGTATGTATACATATATATATATATATATATATATATATATATACATATACATACATACACACACATTATATATATATATATATATATATATATATATATATATATATATATATATATATATATATATATAAACAACCAAACTTCCATCACTTAGCTGAGGTGAGATTAAGCAAAGTAGATCTGTGGTAAATTTAGGGAGAAGAGAGGATTATGGATAAAGGGAGTAGCCTGAGCCTTAAATTCTAAAATCTGGAAGGCCAAAGGCGGATATGAAGACCCATCCTTTGAGGACCAGACAGAAGAGACATCATGAGATCCAACAATAATGTGAAATTAGTGAATAAATGGAAGGACAGTAAAGTGTTATTCTCATTAGATACAATGTCGGCATGAGAACTGTGCTTATGCAGGAAGTGGCTTAAAAGACTGGAAGCATGTTGACGGTGTTAATTTGGTAGCATCAGGTGTAAGGTGAGTCTTATCAGTGACTGTTTATATTGGTGGTATTAAAAGTAAGAAGGTACTTTTTTTGGTTAACTGCACTGTATCTGGACTCAACACTAACAAGTTAAAGGCTGGATATAAGCAAAATAATGTTTTGAGCCTGAGTTGATGGGCCACATGTAAAACTATACTTATCATATTATATGTATATTAAATATAATAATCTCCCATGCTTTACACAGGTGGAAGTCTAGACTAACTTTTTTTCAGTTTATGGAAAAGACAAGTAATCTACTTAGGCTAAAAAATGGTAATATGAAAAACTAGTTTTCTAGCATGTGAAAAGAGCTTTTTTTTTTTTTTTCAATCAGTACATTTTTTAGCTGAAGACAAGGAATAAAAGAGGTCCCATCAATTAGTCATGAGAGGTTTGACTAGTGTGCTTGAATGACCTCTACTAGTCTCCTTTGCATTTGTAAAGCTCTTAGGTACTTTGTTTTTTTTTTCAGCAGCAAATGCTTTCAGTTAGAGAAGATAACTCTACTGGTATTAACACTTAATCAGGAAAGGGACTGAACAATGTATTTGGAGTCATTTGTATATAAAACATTATAATTTTTTATTTAAACGGGAACTGGCAAGCAATTCAGTGAAAACAAATGAAGTTGGAAACTGCAGCAAGTGAATACTTTTGCAAGAAATTGCACTGTGTGGTCTTAGTACTTCAATGCATTAAATATAACAGTACACAATTTAGTTTCATTTAAAGGTAGCCACCACACCTTTTTCTTAAGGTTTAAAAGTTAGTTTACTGAGAGGGAAAGAGAGACAGGAGAAAAATAGATGGTTATCTGTGCAAGACGGAACAGTTTAGCATGCATTTTCAGCATGATTAAGCCTAAGGTTACAAAATGTAAAGCCTGTGGATGCAGCTGTCTGTTTGGGGCAACTACCCCTATTTGGAGAGGTAACTTCCATTTGTAGTAAATGCATATAGCTTTGTGTGCTTGCTGAGAGATAAAAAGGGGATGGGTTTAAAATGTATTTTTTGTTTGTTTTTACTTAAGTGAAAAGTCTGTAAAAAGTGCATGGGTTCATACAGGGGTAAGGACCATAAACTGCATACATCAGTCTGCCAATCATTAATTTGTGTACGTAAAATATAAGTTGGAAAAGTATTAAAAATAACTGCCATGCAGACTATGAGGAAGTAATAGTTTTATCAGAATGGCTGCTTTATCAGTATTAACACTGAATGTAAATGACAATGCATCTACAGAGAAAAAGCAAAACAGTACTGAATTATATTAAGTAGTGTTGGGTGGAAATAGCAATTTTAAAGGGCTATCATTTGGACAGAAATGAGTATGTCCATTCTGCAAAGAAAGAATTTCAGAATGGACAAAAAGCAGGGTATATTTGTGGTAATAAGGGATTACTGACAGAGGAGGAGGATTGCACTGGTATGTATTTATATTCCACCTAAAACTACTACTATGAAGCTTAAAAATAATTTTGGGAAAAATAATAAACCTTTAGCAGGGAATATTAATTATGGATGTGGAAAGTATCCTCATCTGCAATAGTGAAAATATATCAGGACACTAGAAGGGAAAATATAACAAAAAGGGTTGATTTCATAAGAAATATACATGCAAATTTGGAATGGAAGATGTGAATTCAG
This sequence comes from Protopterus annectens, assembly GCF_019279795.1. Lineage (NCBI taxonomy): Eukaryota > Metazoa > Chordata > Ceratodontiformes > Protopteridae > Protopterus > Protopterus annectens. Next base: position 1,919,326,154 of record NC_056737.1, read on the forward strand.
TAGCAGGATCTCAGATATAATTTAAATATTATCCTCCAAGATTCAATAACTGGGCTTGACTGTTGAGAAATTATATTTCACAAGAGCATGGTCATTTTAATTAAACACTCCAATATATCTGCTAAGAACTGCAAATCATGCACCAATAAAAACTAACAGACACTGGGTAACGAAGTAAAAATTAAACTGGAATTTTTCTACTTATCTGTTAGAGAGAGGGATTTACAGAATGGGTTATGGAAATGATTCAAGAGTTATTAGGAAAAAATAAAATTTAGTTCAGAAAGGACAACTAGAGAGTGGGATAAAATGACAATGGAGTTTAAAAACATGGTATGGATAAGTAATAGGAATCATTTAGCAGGTGTGACAAGGTTAATGTGTTCTAGAAGAGGAATCTTACAGAACAAGAAGAGGATCAACTGCTGCCTTCTAAAGGGAAAATAAGAGAATATTTGGATAATATGCATGAGTTTAGAAAGGATGCTGTTAAGCAAGTATTTTTGTTAACTCCAGAGCAGAAGATCTCTTACACAATTGTCTTAGCAAAAGAAAGTGGAACGAGTTGCTGCCAAATTCAGGAAACCTATGATAAGAAAAACAGCCAGAGATCATTTCAGAAACTATGAAAATCTGTACAGAGAAGAGGAATGGGGAAACAAGAAAAGCCAGAAGTGGAAGTATTTATGGAAGACTGAACTATGTCAAAGTTAGAGGAAGAGGAGTATCAGTATCAGTACCCTACCTATGAACCTATCTTCATTAGCACTCTTCAAGAAAAATCTTGATGAGTGGATGGGAAATAGGAAATACACCCCGGGGATCACTTCTGTCTCTCTGCTCGACAGTGGCACACGAAAATAACTTTCTTGGGTGGAGTAAGCCAGGGAACCTTGTTGGCTAGGTTTACGTAGGCCCTTGGGCCGATAGCCTAGTACCTACCTATGAACCTACCTATAATCAAGAATTAATAGCTAAAACAGGAAAGGATGAGATAAAATTAGCAATGTATAATCAATCAACAGGGAAGTCACCAAGCAAAGACTGGTATTTCTGTGGATGTTTGGAGGGAAGAAAGTGATAAAAAATTAGAAGGTTTTGTTTAGCAATGTTTTAAAAGGGGCAAAGTACCAGCATTTTGGAAAAAGCTGTGGCAGCTGTAGTACCCAAACAGGGTAAAGATGCTACATACTCAGTTTGGTATAGACCAATTCAATTTTAAACCATGATTATAATGTATTTATGTCTACACTAGCTAACAGAAAAGGGAAAGGTGTTGCCAAATGCAATAGATATGAATCAATGTGTTTTTCTGGACAGGAAGCAAACATCTGATAACAATGATGACTTGGATAGAAGCAGGATGCAAAGAAAACACTGCTATTATTGGTCGGTATTGACGTAAAGAAACTACTTGATAGAGTCAGATGGGATTTCATGCGCAGAGCAATGTTAGCATTTGCATTCCCTGAAAGAATAATTAGGTTAATAAGAGGGATACTTGAAGAGTCAGAGGTAAGACTTAAGGTACGGAAATTTCTCTCCAACAAGCTATGTTTGACCAGAGGAACCAGGCATGGATATCCTCTTTTCCCTGTGTTACTTGCTTTATATTCAGAACCATTAACAATAAAAGGACCATCAAATTCAAGTACATAACTGTTATGGTGATGAAGAAAAGTTTAGGTTCATAGGTAGTTACTACATATACAGTCCAGGAGACCATTTAAGACCCTAGCCCAAATTCCCAATTGCCCAAAGCACTGTCTGGTTAAGTGACTTGCTCTTCTGCACCAACAGCCAGACTACATATGTTTATTTGTAGATGATATTATTTTGCACAGAATAAATACAGAACAAAATATCTGATCTGGTGAAACTTAGGATTTCCAACATGGCCCAGGTTTGTTCACTAGCCCTCCCCAGTTCTCACATCTTGTTTTTGTCCCACTATTTTATGTACCCCAGTTCATAGTGTATTACTTCTAATTCTAGTACAAGCGAAATAGGACATGGGCAAGCTCTGGCCCACCAGAAGATGGTTAACTGTACTACTTTGCCTTAGGCTAAAAAGTCTGGCAATCCCAAACCTCCTTTATTGCACTGGGCAAACAACTTCTTTCTTAAAATCCTTGAATGTTGACCATCCCAAAAGAAATATGCTACCAATTTCTGCACCCCTGACTGAGAATTAACTGGGGAAGATGCTGAACCAGGTAAATAAACCAACAAACAACACATTTTAATAGCAACTATCCTAGACAGAAAGAAGAGCTTGAGAGTGAACCATCTCAGTAGTGTTATCTTGCAGTTTCACCAAGGAGGGTGTTGTACTGAATGTGATCAACTAGGCAGGGTCAAAATTAATGAAAATCCCCATATATCTGATTGTGTAAGTAGTAGGCAGGGTAACTGGATCACATCTAGATGGCAGAGATCTGACTTTCATATTAAGGAAAAGAGAGCATACATTTTTTTTACATTTAATTTCAAGCCTGAGATATCCCCAAAGTACTACAAAAGGATCAAAACCCTTAAGATGCCAGACCTAGGATTATTCAACCAGATTACGCCATCATCCACAAGCCATGAGAATGGAACACCCTTTACTGGATTCACCCATACTCCAGTTAGGATGATTAGGTCTCAAGTAGCTGGCTAGAGAGCCAATGGCCAGGAGAAAGAGGGCACCCTTACCAAGCACGTTTTGCAATCAGAAGGGCAGAGAGGTTTAAGTGTTGTGTGACAACCATACTAGGGGATCAGCATACAATAGCTGTCAATGCCTGAGGTAAGTTCTAGACAGAATATAAACTTGCAAAGCTTCCCACAAGAAAGACCTTTACAAGGAGTTAAATGTCTTATGAAGATCAAGGAACATCTCAGTCAATGGACAGTGTTGAAAATTTATTCTAGCCAGTTGTGTTACATTTAACGAGAGCTGAATCAGTTCTACCCACCTCGTCCACCTCTATATGATTAACCCTTACTGTGAGAGGTGAATGAAAAGAGGGAGCAGATTCTCCAAGTGACATGCCAGCAGCTTACTTTAAATTTTCATTTTGAGCTACAACATTGGAATGGGTTAGAAGGAGTAGGAAACTATCAGTCAGATTTGGGCAACAGGATGATTACCACCAGTCTGGAGGAGAAGGTAAACAGTACTCTCTTTTCCCCCCTCTGCAAATAATTTCAATAAGGGACTACATAAAGCTCTGACCTTCCTGTTAGGAAGTTGCTGGATGCCAATTCCTCTCTCTTCAACTGTAACAACTCTCTCTACAGTTTGTTGCTCCAGTTCTTCTATGTGTGGAAGTTTGGCCTGCTTTGGAAATGCACTCAGAGGCAAAAGGTTGCTCACTGGTCCAGCTATATATATTGCTAAAGTACTGCCTAGCACAATCAATAATTTCCTGTGCACCCATTCATAGCAGCAATGGAGACTTACTATCTTTGTTCAAGCAGTGAAGATGCCACAAGGTTGGGTAATTTGAGACCCCCCAGCCCAATGTTAAGTTCACCATCCCTCCTGTTTGCTGTGCGCACTGTTTATATAAAGAACCTCACATTCTCTCCTAAGCTGTTGCATCTTCTTCCTCAGCCCTTTTGTACTAGTTTTTCTATTCTTCGAATTGGCTGACGCTCCTTAACCAAAACACTTCATTACTCTTTTTAATTATCTCCAACGAAACTCTGACAAATTCTTGGAAGTTCGCCAAATGGATGAAATTATCACCAGTCTTGCAACTGTGGCCCTCCAAATACTCTAAATTGTGTAGAACTTGCTTAAGCCGTGGTGAGGAAAGCAACAAATTATCAAACCTCCAAAGCTTCACAACATGGCTATGACCCCAGATTAAGGATTAATACCATAAATAATCATGGTCCAATAGAGCAAATGTGCCACGATTCCCTGCTTTAATTGCAGTCAACAGATGGGAGGCTCCCCAATCCATAATCTAACTGGGAAAGAGTAGCTGATTGGTTAGCTATAAATGTTTAATCTCTTTCTTAGGGATGGCGTGATCACCAAGTGTCCACTAACTGCAGGTCCTTCAGAAAATTTCCAAAGCCACTAGCTGCTTTCAGTTTCTTAAATGGCTATATAACCTTCTGTCCTACCATTAGATTGTGGGACAGCACATCCATCTCATCCATTTCTAGAAGTGCTGTTGAAAACTGGGATATACTGTGAGGGTCATCTTTGCTGGGGCTGTAAAAACAATCTAAAATAATCATGTCTCTAGACATTTTTAACCTTTGCATCAACCCATCTATCCTCATGCCCTCCACCTTTTTTTTTTTTTTTTTTTTGCAATGAGCAAGGGCCAATTTAACCTGCTGTGGACCAAAACAGAAACACCTTTCAGAGCTGTTGTACAACAAAATGAAACACCCCATCCCTCCCATCTCTTATGAAAAAGCTCTGCTGATTTGGGCTTAAGCTTAGTTTCTTCGATAAAACTGCGTGCACCTTATTCTCTTCTCATCCTCTTACATATGCTTGCTGTTTCAAAACTGTGGAGAAGTCCCTCACATTTCAAAAAACTTCCAAGATCCCCTGCTAGAGATATTACAAGGGTCCCTTTGATTACCTGAGTGTCTGATCAAGAAACAGACAGTGGATAGAGACATAACCATTCAAATTCAAGGCTACGACAATCACTTGCCCTATGCAATAGTCCAAGGGAGGAGCAACTATAACAGATAAGACCAAGAAAAAGGAACCAAGGATATGGCCGTGATACCTGGGAGACCAAAATAAGAACAAATCCCCATAGTATTATTCTTTGTATAATTACTACCTTTTCAGTAAAGCTGTAAATATGAACAGATAATCGTTATAACATAAAACTAGCAGAATCCACCAGGCCCATCTTTTGGAATGCAAGAGTCTAAGCTCCACCAAGGCATACTAAAAGGGCCCACTGGATCAAGAGAAAATAAACAAATCTTGACCACATAGCACTTTCATCTTGGCAAGCTTCCATTTGTCACCCTTGCCATGACGTAGAAGGGAAAATATAACAAAAAATTTAGATTTCAGAAGAAATGTACACGAAAATGTGGAATGGATGATGTGAATTCAGTAGCAGGATCTCAGACAGATAAATCCATCAACCTCTATTTCCTCATCTTTTAGCCCTACCAGCAGACTGAATTTGTTACTCAAGACTGCCTTTCCTGAGCTTTTCCAACCCCACTCCCAAAATACTTCTGATTGACAGTTAAGGCCATTATTTTTCCCAGGTGGAGATTTGCCAGGGGAGGAAGAGTAGCTTGTGAAGAAAGCAGAAAGATTAATGGCCTGAGTCAGCAAACATTCTGAAGCCACCTTGCACAGAAAGAGGGTTTGTCCTAAATGATAACCTGTCCTTGTGGAATATCAAACATGGAGGCTTAAAAGACACAGCTTGAAATTCTGACATCCTCTGCGTGTAAGTAAACACCACCAGGAAAGGAGACTCCCAACAAAAATATTTAAATTCAATTGTGCTTGGAGGAGGATAGCAATGCCCCAGGACAGACAAGAATCTGTAACAGGAGGATGGAGAATTAAAGTGTCTCTTAAGAAGGTTTTAGATAACTTCACAGAAGCAATTGGAGTTTGATTTTTCTCCTATGTGAATGCTGGAAATGGCAGCCAACTGGACTTTGACTGCAGAACAGCTAGCTCCATCATGAAAAAGGAAAGCCAGAAAATCTAAGATGCCAGGGAGAGAAGCTGAGAAGGGAACTATGTCCCTGATAGACACCCAAACCGAAAATCTCTTTCACTTACTTCTATATAATTTTTTAGTAGAAGGTTTCTCTGAAGACGTTAAAACATGCAAGACCTGTGGCGAAAGCCTAGAATGTCTAATCATCATAGAAAGTGTAAAAAAACATGCAGTTAAGATTAGGGCTGTAATGTCCAGGTGAAGCATTCCAGACGGGTGAGAAGTGAAGTTCCGAGCTGGGTATAGCAGCCATGGAGAGTGAATCAGATGAGGCTAAAGACAGAGAAAGTACACTTGTTTATATACCAGACTACTGTTGCGTTTCCCATCTGAATATTTATCACTCCCACAGGAAGGTAGTCTTGTAATTCCTGAACACAAGAAGAATTGCCCTCGTCTCCAGTACATTTACGTGAAGTCAAGCATCTGTTTCTGTCCAAAGACCATGGACCATTCTCCTTTTATAATGCCCCCTAACTGCCTCCACAGTGAAGCTCTGTGTTCCTCTGTCAAAAAAGGGCCCATGAAAACTCGGCCCCAGGCCTGCATCCATTAAAGGGATCACCTCTGCTGTGGCTGCCTCTGTCACAAGAGGGGACAAAATGATGTCTAGACTTGTGGAACCAGAGTGAATAAGTGAGTCCCTTTTTGTTTTGTGTTACAGGGGCATTGGGAGGCCTCAGAGTTGATTCCCACAAAAGAGAGACACTTGCCATCTTGCTCACTCTTCTGTATTTTCTCTTTCGCCACTGATCTGAATAGGACAGCACTTTTGAAGGGGGGAATGATGAAAGATGCCTTAACATTGTCCCCAGAATCACAAAACTGCAACCAGGTGTGAAGTCTACTCCAGCTGCTCTAGCCTCCACATTATGCATCAGGTACATGGAGAGATTGGCGATAGTAGGCATGCTCATCAGAGTAGCCTGAAGTCACTTCTGTGACGCAGAAGAAAGGGGGTTCTACAGAGTGGATAATGGCTGTTGAGCAAGATCTCTTTGGAACTGCATCTTGTGAGTGGCATAGTTCAAGGCCCAAATTGCACAGGAGCCTCAAGCATGCTTCTGCAGCCAGTCATTATTCGAGACTCCATGCCGGGCAGATGGAAAGAGGAAGAGTCCTCAAAAAAACTCTTGGTGACTGCTGTTATAACTAGGGAGTCAAATGGAGGTGTTCTGGACCAACGGGGATGGTCTATAGCAGGATGGAGTGCTTATCTGGTTTCCTGGGAACCACTTCAGAGGTGTCCGCCTCCTGCCATGATTTCCTAACCACCAGCTGTATAAGCTTGTCAGCAAGAGGGACCACCTAAGACATTGATGGGAGTTTTTCTGGATGCCTTAAATAATATCGCCTTGCCCTGAGAGGAAGGTTTTGTGGGCCATGAACCCTTCTGATGCATGAGCTCCAGGATATCTCCAAAGGAGGAATCCTCCAGAGGGAATTGTGGGGATCTTTCTCAATCCTCAGAGTTGGTATCAATTTGACTGCCTCCGATGGGAAGACCAACTGTTTCCTCAAACATCCCCTTCTTAGGTGGCTCAAGGGATAATGCTCCCAAGTCCTTTGAGGACTACCTCCGCACTAAGGCAGAAAGTTTGGGATTGACGGAATGACTTGAGACCCATGGATGGATTTGCAGAAATAGAAGAGATTAATGGAGGGCCCATAGGTGGAACCATTCCTGGTGGAGCCTGTGGGTCCACTATCTGCGGTGAAGAAATCATCCTCCTCAACACTCAGCTGTGCCTACATCCAGCGAGTCAAAAGAAGCCAATCCTACTGTCAGATTCAACTACACCATAGAGGAGTGGGACAACAACACAGGTAGTATCTGTAAATCCACCAAGGAAGCCAGCAGTAGTGTGGACATCCTACTTAAAGAGTCAAAAGATGAGGTCTCCGAAGCAACCAACAGAGATGCCCACCCAACTCCTTGGATCAGAGACCCAGGAATCAGATCTGACAAAGTCAGGACAGGGTGAGTTGGATCCAGCAGTCCTGTAGCCAACAAAACCTGGAACATGAGTCTCTAAGCCAAAGGATCCAGGATGGATAGACAATTCAAGATGCTCAGAGCCAAAGGTTGCATGGATGAGGGTATCTGCATAGATGTTAAGTGAGTGGATCCCAACGGCTTTGGCACTGAAGGGATAGGAATGACAACAATCTCAATCTGGGACTTAAAAGAAATTCTGCAAAAAATTATCCAGATCAGCCTCAGAAGTGCTTCTATAAGACCTGAAGGACCGTGTTGACATGGCAAAAGAAGGTCTCAAAGGAGAGAGTTCCACTTTGTCTGAAAACTGTTTTCTAGGAGACTTATGGATCATAATTGTCTGTCCAATCTCTACATTTGGGGGTGCAGTATAGGTCATGGTCTGACTGGTATGCTCCTCAATCTTCAGAGCCATTGGCACCAGAGTCAGTACCCAAGTACAGCTTAACTGTTTCTTCGAGACCAAAATCTTTTCTGAAGACTTTGTAGGTTCTAGGCTCTCAGGATCAGGTGGAAGAAGCCTTTTAACAATGAGCTTATTTTGTCAGTCCACAAAGGCTTGGGATCCAAAGGCAAAGCAACTCTCTCAGGTTACAGACAGATACAAGACCCTTAAGGCATACCACACAAAGATCGTGAGGATCCTGTGGAGGGATTTTGGGGCCATGTTTAGTACATTTCTTGAAACTATTGGATTCCCCCACTAACAGGCAAATGCAAAATTCTCTATCACTAAGTCAATATATCACAAAAAACTAAGTACAGAAAAATGTAAACTCTACTACAGAAAGTACTGAAAATCTAAGTTAACAGCATACAAAAAAGATTTTCTAAACATATTTGGATATCTAACTACTACGTCTAATAAACAGCACTGCAGAAGGGATGGAAAGAAGGTAACAAAATGACAATGAGAACAGAAAGTTCAAAGTGACAGAAAAATTCCAAAAAAGTCTTAACATTTAAGGTAACGTTAAGGAAATGGTAAAAGGAATATCTATCTATTTTTGCAAAAAGCAATCAAAACATAGAAATTCATGAGGTGGAAATTTTATCTGCCTAGATGATCTTGCTACTCAGAAAGGCAGCAAACAAGATGAGTTAGTCTGGGGAGACAAGGACATTACGGGAAGGAAAGATTCATAAAGGGTTTGAGGCTGAAGCACTAAATTTGGTGGATCAGATACAAGTGGTAGCTGGAGGAGCAATATATCAGATCAGATGGACTGAAGAAATAGAATCGCCTAGTTTCCTTGATGTTCTGCCCATCTCCACGTCAATGTCTAGTCCAGACAGACTGGAAAAGCAATTTAATTTATTTATTTGCATTTTTCACTGAATTTTAACTCAACTGCTCGTGGCTGTCTTTCTACAGAGTACTTGTTAGAATTTCTGTGTAGCCACTGATAGCAGTGGAGGGCAGTTTCATCTCATCACTGATATTCTGTCCTGCCTTATATAAGTGGTACATTTTGAGTCATCTCTGCTTAATATCTGAGCTTTGGCCGGCTAACAGCTACCTGAAATCAACTGGATGTACAAGTGAATTTAACTACACTTATCTGCTCTTTTTCATATAGTACTGTATTTAATTTATTCATTTGTGTTTTTCACTGAATATTAACTCAACTGAAGTTGTGGCTGTCTCTCTACAGTTAGTTCCCTACCCACCCTCCCTGTTCTTGTTTTGGTGTTAATGTTGGTGGCTTTGAAATTGCCCGCCCCTCTTGTAGATTTGTATTTGGATACTACTCCTGGGCCCATCTCATTTGCTCACTCAACTGAGTGCAGTGAGATCATATTCTGATTTCAGGCACTGCTACTGTGTACAAAAGAGAGCATTTGGGGAAGGACAACCCCTGTAGCCTCTTAATCCTGCTCTGTTCCCTCCCTCAGAAATAAAATATATATATATATATATATATATATATATATTTTATTCAGCTGCTCTTACTGTAACTGTCTTAGTTGCTCTTCTGAGTGCTGTTCAGTCGCTCTTACTCTGCACTTATTACTGCTTGTTAGTAGTGTTCTAATTTACTGCCTTCTGCACTTGTTTTTTAGTCATTTGTTAATTTAATTGCATTTATTTGAACTGTATTTGCCGCAGTGTTGCTACACACTCGGGTGTGCTGGCCTGCATTGCAATTTGAATTGTATTTACTGCTATTTTAGCTGCTTTTCTAACAAAAAAAAATGTTCAGATTGTTTCCTGCCTTTCCTGTAACTAGTCAAGTCCAGATACAGACTTGCTGTATCCAGGACTGTTGGCAAGCTTCTGAGCCCCCCCAAGCCTTTCTGTGTTGGAATGAAGTCTTCTAGCTTATCAGTGGGAGTGGTAAGCACTAGGTAGCCTATCTACCATGGGAAGAGTGGGGGTTATGGCCCTGAAATTGTAGTTCATTGGCCGTTTGGGCAGTTTTTCCATCTCTTTCTACTTTCTGGTTAAAAGCCCGTTTTGCGTTTGGTCCCTGCCTTTCCTATAACTAGTCTAGTCCAGGTACAGACTTGCTGTATCCAGGACTCTTTGTAAGCTTCTGAGCCCCCAAGCCTTTCCGTGTTAGAGGAAAGTCTTCTAGCTTATCAGCGGGAGTGGTAAGCATCAGGTAGCCTATCTACCACAAGAGGAGTGGTCCCTGGCCCAGAAATTGTAGCTATTGGCTGTTTGAGCAGTTTTTTTCCATCTCTTTCACCTTTCTGGTTTGAAAGCCGCACTTGTGCCTGTTTCCCGCCTTTCCTATAACTAGCCTAGTCTTGTTACAGAGTTGCTGTATCCAGGATGGTTAGTAAGCTTCTGAGCCCCCCCAAGCCTTTCTGTATTGCAGGGAAGCCTTCTAGCTTATCAGTGGGAGTGGTAAGCACTAGGTAGCCTATCCTCCATGGGAAGAGTGAGTTTTGGCCCAGAAATTGTAGTTTATTTGGCCGTTTGGGCAGTTTTCCATCTCTTTCAACTTGCTGGCTTAAAAGCCTGCATTTGTACTTGTTCCCCACCATTTCTGTAACTAGTCTAGTCCAGGTACAAGTTTGCTGTATCCAGGACTCTTTGTAAGCTTCTGAGCCCCCAAAGCCTTTCTGTGTTGGAAGGAAGCCTTCCAGCTTATCAGTGGGAGTGGTAAGCATTAGGTAGCCTGTCTACCATGAGAGGAGAGGTTCTTGGCCCAGAAACTGTAGTTTACTGACCATTTGGATAGTTTGTCTGCCTCTTTCAACTTTCTGGTTTAAAAGACCACATCTGCGCTTGTTTCCCATCTTTCCTGTAACTAACCTACTGGGTAGCACTAGAAAGCCTTAAACTGATACAAGCCTTCTAGCTTAGGAGAGAGACTTTGGAGTGATTAAGTATCAGTTTTCTGTACTTTCTTGCTATACTTAACTGTTTTCAGCCTAAACTCAGATTTTTCACCATTTACTGTGATTAAAAAGCTTGTTTTTTTCACATATTGTACTTATTTGACTGCCTGCACTTTTAAAAAGTTTTTTGTTTAAATAACTTGTTTAAATGTTGTAGGCTACACACTAAAGTGTGATAGTCTTTTCTGATTGTTTGTAGTCGTTTAAAGCTGTTTTAAGTGCATTTTTTACTGTTTTTGCCTTATCTTTAAAAAAAAAAAAAAAACCCAAAAAATTTATTTCCCACCTTTCTAAGCTAGTACAGTCCAGTTTTCAGGCTAGTGCTAAATTCAGGGCTGTGATACTAGTTTCTGAGTTGCCCATAACTTACTTGGATAGAAGGAAGTTTCTCTGTTCACCTGTGAGAGAGGGGAGCCTTAAGCAACCTATCTGGCCCTGGAGGAGTGCTTCCAGTCCAGAAGTTAGTAGTTTATTGGCCATTTCAGGCTAATTTCTCTCTCTTTCATTTCCCTACTACAAAAAACGCGTTTGCACAGTTTTGTGCACCGGGCAGCGCCAGTTAGCTACGGGTAAATTATTCCCGGCTCCACTAAGTCTCCTGTTCAGTTTTTCCCTTGAAACTAGTCTAACTCTCAACCTAAGCACTCAAAAAGCATCCTACAGCCCAGCATTTGCTCAGACCTAAAAGCAAGCACTAACATACCCTGACACTGACTGCCCAGCAGGGCAAGGCTCTTTATTCACCCCTCACCAACCAAGCGACTAAGCAGGTCACCCTACTATTAAGGCATGACCAAAGGGCAATTTCAGGTGTACTTTCCAGTCCAGCTGATGAATATGGGTATCCTGAGGCAATGTTACAACTGCCTCATGTACACAAACAACCTTCTCCCCCACCACAAAACACTAACATATGTGAGAGATGCAATTATACAGCCAAACTGTAAGCTAAGCGGTCTCCAACCAAGACTGGAACAGACAGTCAAGAGGGGAAGGTTAACACCTGCACCACATCTCCAGCCACACACAGACCTACTAAAACAGCGCTAGCAAAAAATACACAAATACACAAAATCATACTTGGAGGCTTAAAATAAAAACCTGCAAAAGCATCAGAGACCTCCAAAGCAGACACCCGAACAACCTGCACCTCCCTTCACTAACCAGACAACACATAAAACACAAAATCAGTGTGTCGCACAATCACAGCCCTTAAGGTGAAATAACATACCTAATATACTAGTAATAGGTGACTCTATAGTCAGGCACATGGACGTCCCACTCACTAGGCTGGAAAAGCAGAAGGTTACTGTTGGCTTCCTGTCGGGAGCCAGAATCCGCCACATAACACAAGCACTCAGGTCACTCCAGAACAAGTACAAATATGACTCTGTCATTGTTCATGTTGGTGTGAATGACCTGAGACGTACCTCCCTGGACTACATGAAAAGAGACATGGAAGAGCTCTCTGATCATGTAATCCAGGCTGGTATGACCCTGGCCCTGAGTAGCATCCTGCCCTCACCAAGAATGATACCTCAGTATACAGAAAAAATGATCAATTTCAACAACTGGCCAAGCATTTGGTGTCATTCAAAGGTGATCCAGTGTCTGTCAGCCTGGGACAACATGCTCGACAAGCCACATTGCTTCGCAAAAGACGGCTTGCACCAGTCACCCCTAGGCTTTTGAATACTGGCCAAGGCTCTTGCTGCCCCCATAGTGCCTTTTTTAGGCAAGGCTCTCAAGTCAAATCCACCTCTGTAAACAACACAATTATTAACAAAAAACTGAGGGTTATGCTACTCAACACTAGGGGTTTAAATCTCAAAATGCACGCGCTCGAAGCACTCCTCAGTATGGAGAACGTAGACATCTGTGCAGTAACTGAAACCTGGTCCAAGGCTGCAGAGAGCACCCCAGCACTACCGGGCTACAACCCATACCACACGTTTCGGCCACAAAACACGGACCGAAACACAAAAGAAGGGGGTGTATCCATATTCATCAAGGATACCTACACCTCCATGTTAGTGGCGCAGCATGATACCTCTGAGATCATCCATGTGCAACTAACATTGGGCAAATCTGCAATGCAAATTGTGGCCTGCTATAGATCACCCACCATGACCCAGGATCACCACTCCATCTTTCTGGAAACAATGGAAAACATGAAGGTCCTACCGAACACCCTGATATTGGGCAATTTCAATTATCTTACCATTTACTGGGAAAATTACAAACTCCCAGGCCCAGTGCTTCCTGAAATTCATCAACTCAAACGCCCTGGATCAGCTGGTAAACTCCCCTACCAGAGGTGAAAACATATTGGACCCGGTCATCACCAACATGGGCAACAGTTGTTCCATACACCGGAGGTCAACCAGTCACTGGTTAGATCAGACCATAAACTAATCACTCTGGAAGTCCACACCCCATCACCACCCCCAACTAAGGAAACCACAGTAAAAAACTTTTCTAAAGCAAACTTCACCTTACTTAAGACAGAAGTGGTAAGTTTCATAGCCCCCACACTAAAGGATAATGCTGCCCAGGATGCAGAAACCTTTACAAATGTACTCTATGAGCACCTAACAAGGATGCATGGATCATGCCATCCCTAGCAAAACCAAGACTCACTCCTCTAAGAGAAGGAAACCAGTTTGGTGGACCCCTGCCATAAACAGGCTATACAATAGGAAGAGGAAACTAGTTCAGAAAAAAAGCAAATCCCAAGAAGGAAAGACATCCCTGATCAGTATCAATAAGAAACTAAGGTCCCTCATGAAATAATCCAAGGCTAACTTCGAAAGAAAAATAGCCACGGATTCAAAAGATAACCCCAAAGCCTTCTTTAGCTATGTTAAGAATCTAAGTGGCAACTTGCAGATATGCACTGAACTAGTGCAAAATAGCACAAAATATACTGAACCTACTGATATTGCCAACATCCTGGCAGATGGATACAGTGCAAACTTCACCCCCCTCTCACCTCCAAAAGGGCCTACAACAACACCGGAAAAGTGTAGTGTCCCAAAAATCACAGACGCACAGGTGAAAACTGCCCTTTCAAAAGCCAAAAGCACAGCATCAATGGGACCAGATGGTGTCCCAGGCTGCGTCTTGCATGAACTACAGAACAAACTAACCCCCCACCTAAACACGCTGTTCAACCTCAGCCTCTCCACAGGCTACGTGCCCATTGAATGGCGTAAGCAAAGGTTATTCCTCTCCACAAAGAAGGGGCCACAATTGACCCTGGTAACTATCGCCCCATAAGCCTAACTAGCCTGGTCTGCAAGGCTATGGAGCGCATCATCATGGAACTCATTAACAAAGACAATGGGAACCTCCAAACACTTGACCCAACCCAGTTTGGCTTTGTTAAGGGCAGATCATGCCTACTAAACCTGATTGACTTCTTCGAGACAGTCACCAAGGCCACAGACGAGGGAAAGGTGGTTAACACATCCTACCTTGACCTTGCCAAGGCTTTCGACATCATTCCCCACTCGGGTATTACAGAAAAACTCACCAGCCTGAACATAAACCCCTACCTCATGAGATGGGTTGCCAGTTGGCTTACAGACAGAACTCACATGGTAAGAATAGCGGGCTCCAGGTCAAACTCTAAACCAGTCACAAGTGGTGTCCCGCAATGCTCGGTCCTGGGACCCCTACTGTTCGGCATATACTTCTCAGAAGTACAGGCAAACACAGGAGGACTATGGCTAACCAAGTTCACCGATGACTGCAAACTGGGAGCCATAATTGACACTTTGTTGACACGAATATTCTCCAAAAGGGCATTACTTTGACGGACACCTGTTGTCAAAGTCATGGCCTCAAGCTAAATGCCAAAAAATGCATGGTCATCCCATTTGGGAAAAACAAAACACCCACGAATTACCACATAGGTGGCAGCCCCCTTAATACAGAAGAGGTAATAAGAGATCTGGGGACCCAGGTAGATAGTAATCTCTCCTTTGACAATCATATTGCCAAAGTAGTTAGGAAATCCTATGTGGTCCATCTAATTACTAAAGGGTTCACATCTAGAAATAAAGAGGTTATAGTGTCCCTCTACTCGTAGCCCATTAGACCCATCATAGAGTACAATGCCCCATTTGGGATGTACCTCACAAGACACTTCCAACAGCTGGAAATTCCACAAAAGTACCTCACCAAGAGGATTATTGGCCTCAAACATATGTCCTATGCAGCCCGACTGGAAAAACTCTGGCTGTACTCAGTGGCATATCGCTTACTCAGAGGTGATCTCTGCCTGACTTACAATGCCATGTCCAACTCAGAATTGATGGACATGCTCCACCTAAAGAAATCCAAGTCACTGTGAACCATGCGCTCTAGTGAGCTAAACCTCACCGCAACAATAAATAGAACATGCTGGAGGGATAGATTTCTGTCACAGAGACTCCCCATGCTTTGGAACAAAATTCCAAACTACATCAGGCAGAGCCCTGCACAAACACTCTTCAAGAGAAACCTTGATGAGTGGATGGGTAATAGAAAATACACCCCTGGGATCACTTCATTGGCTCTGCTTGACAGAGGATCAGTTAATTAATCAATGGGGTGGCGAAAGCCGACACACTCTGGCTAGGCTTATAAATGCCCTCGGGCAGATAACCTCGTAACTACCTATGAACCTATAAAAGGAACAGTGGGAGGACATCTGAATGTCTCTCAAGTATGCGACAAAATCCACAAGATTTATGATGTTTGATGGAAATTTTGGCATAGGCATTCTTATACTCCAAGCTGACTTCAAAGTTTTTTTCCTTCAGGAAGCCAGCAGATACTGGAAGTAAGATGGGAAACAGAGAGGTAATTGGGGAAAGTATAGTTCAGTAAGTACTACTTAACTGTAACAGTTGATGTATGTATAACTCAATGCCTTAGTGGCATAAAGGTAGTAGGGCCTTACAACCCTCCCTCTGGCAGTGTATCAAAGCTCTACACTCCTCCCACTGCCTTTCAAACCCACAGACAGGACACTTTGTTTTCTAGGGTCCAGCAGGAAAAGAAGATGAACATGCAAGCTTTGTGAATACCTACTATTCCAAACTAAAAGAAAAACACATACACAAAACCAAGTGTTTTCCATGAATATCTATTACAGGTAAGAAGGACTTAACGCAACTACACTTTGTTCAACACACAGTCTTACTGGTATATGGGTGGATTCCTAAAGCTTACACAACCAGGGAGGAGGAAGGATAAGGGTCCAGGAGCTCCTGGAGAACAGCACTTGTGAAGCGTGCTCTGGATTTAGAAAAAGCATACAGCTTACACTGCTTCAAAACATATGAACACAGGAATAAGTTTGCTGCCTCGAGAATACTTTCAGTTCATGCCTTTCTAGTATACCACTGAAGAGTAAACAAAGGGCCTAGTGGAATGCACCTTTACCTTGCCTGGATTTGCCTTGCCATTCTGAGTGTGGCAAAAAAAATAAATAAAAAATACCAGAGAAAAACCAATGTGCAATGGTATTGCTTAGAAAGAGGCTGACTTTCCTTTGCTCTGTGAAGGAAATAAGCCTTTCAAGCCTTCCTAAAGAAGGGTTCCACTGTGTCAAGATAGTACCTGAGCCAATGCACATCCAAGGTATGAGGTTCATAGGTTGGTACTAGGCTATCGGCCCTAGGGCCTATACAAGCCTAGCCATAACAATTCCCTAGATATTTCTTCCCACAATATTTAAATAAACAGCCTCTGCAAGTCTTGAACCCAAGATCCTGGACACTACAGTCACAGCAGTTAACCCCTAAGCCATCATATCAGTTAAATTAATTCATTGGTTAGTACTAGGCTAACTGCCCTTGTGGGCAATTTTAAGCCTAGCCAATAACCCCATGTAAGAATCAAATGCTGCACCTTGTGTATGCAAGGTAAACACCTTAACCATTATGCCAACCTCCCACTGAAAGAGTGAATTCTGAGACCACTTTTTGCATGAAAGTAGTATTAGTGCATAACACAACCCTATCCTTGTGGAAAGTCAGGAAAAGTTGCCTCACCACGGGAGCTTACAGCTCAGACCCTCACCTTGCAGATGTAACAGCAATAAGCAAACCAGCTTTCCAAGTTAACAAACAGACATCAGCTTGAGCTGCCAGTTCAAAAGGTAGTAAGGTAAATTTTTCCAGAACATAGTTCAGATCCTACAAAGGAAGGATTTGTTTGCGATAGCATATCATATGCAAAACTCCTTTCATGGACAGTTTTACCAAAAGAGAATAAGAAAAGGGGGATCCACTGGCAGACACTTTAATTGATGCATGCAATAAACCATCAAGAAGTAGTTCAAACAAATATTTGAAGATCAGAGGGATATTAACCTCAATGGACCCTCTGTTACCATTTAGGAACCACATAGAAAAATCGCATCCATTTGTAAACATAAGATTTTCTAGCCTCCTTTAACACCTACTGCACATCCTCATGAAGCAAGTGCCTAAATGGAGTCAAGACTGAATCAACCAGACTGTCAGCTGAAGATGCTCTAAACTGGGATGCATCAGTTGCCCGGAGATTGCGTGAGGAAGTCTGTGGTAATTAATTGCTCTTGGCTAATACCATTCAAAGGGAAAACCAAAACTGCCTGGGACAAAAGCGGGTCACCACAATGGCCTTTGGCATTTCTGTCTGAACTTTCAGAAGTACAGAGAGAATCAGTGGAAAAGATGGAAACATATACAGGAACATTCCCATCCAAAGGAATGAGAATGAATCTACCCTCCAAGCATGGCTGCAAGGATGTCCGGAACAGAATTTATCCAGCAATCTGTTTTGAAAGGAGGCAAACAGATCTACTAGAGTCATTTGCCACATCTGGACTTGATCCTAGAACACTACTGCGTTGAGTTGCCACTCGTGCAGATCCAATCAGGATCTGCTTAGTCTGTCTGACACAATGTTCTGCTCTGATTGGATGTACGATGCCTGAAGACTGAGACAGTACAGTAAAGCCAGCTCCCAGAACCTCACTGCCAACTAGCACAGAGAATAAGCTCTTGTATCACCCCGTTTGTTGAGGTATTACATCACTGTATTGTTGTCCATAACCATCAAAAGAGGACCCAGCGTCTATAGGTGATAAACTTTCAAGGACTTTAAAGGCATGAATCACTTTCAACATTTCTTTGATACTGATGCGCTTCTGTGCATCCTTGGGCCCCCACATGGCTTGCACTTGCACCACCAACACCATTCCCAAAGACAGACAAAACTGTCTGGACAGATTGCAGTAGGGACCAGTGGTTCATAGGTGTGTACTAGGCTAATGGCCCTGGAGCCTTTACAAGCCTAGCCCATAGGATTAACCTGGCATCGTGCCACCCGACCTTAGTTCCTAGTGGCTCTGTCAAGTAGAGCCAATGGAGTGACCCCCGGGGTGAATTTTCTATTTCCCATCAACTCATCAAGATTTCTCTTGAAGAGGGCCAGTGAGGTGCTCTGCTTGACATGTATGGGAAATCTATTCCACAGCATGGACAGTCTCTGGGTTATGAACCTGTCCCTCCAGCATGTTCTGTTGATTGTGATAATGGTGTTGAGGTCTCTGGAGTGTGTGGTGCGGAGGGATTGGGATTTCTTTAGATGTAGCATTTCTAACGGAGATGGGTCAGGCATAGCTTTGTAAGTAAGTCAAGCAGAGATCGCCTCCAAGTAGGTGATATGAGACAGAGAATAGTTGGGGGTTTTTAAGTCTGTCCATACAGGACAATTGTTTAAGGCCTAGGATCCTCTTTCTGAGGTACTTTTGCAGCCTCTCCAGTTGTTGCAGGTGTCTAGTGAGATACATGCCAAATGGGGCATTGTACTCGATGATTGGCCTAATGAGGGAAGAGCAGAGGGAGACAATGACCTCTTTCTTCCTGGATGCAAAACCCTTAGTAATGAGATGTGCCACATAGAAGGACTTTCTGACCACAGTGACAATGTGGTGGTCAAAAGTGAGGTTTCTGTCAACCTGTGTTCCTAGATCTCTTATAACGCCTTCTGTGTTGTGGGGAGAAGAGATGTCTTGGGTTGATGCTCTACTGTGTTCTCCAACACAGTAACTCCCATCTGATATGAAAGGCAGCACAAGCAACTGGGATTCCAGGGAGTAAAGGTGCTGGGCCCAACAACTTCAGACACACCACTGAATTTGCCTCACGTGGAGATGGGCAAGTGATATCATGAGAATCATGGATGCCATCAGAACAAGAATTTTTAGGCAGTCTCTTGCTGAGGCAACATTCCTCCTAGAAAATTCCAGGACCTTTGTCTAGTAAGACAGGATGTTGTCTTCAGAAAGTAAGGACATTATTTTGCTGAAAGCACCTCAGAAAGATCAGTTTTTGTGAGGGTGACAAGACATGACTTTCAGAGGTTCAACTTGAACTGCAGCTGGTAGAATAAAGTTAAGACCTCATCTAGTGATTCCAAGTACTGGGAAGCAGAGACTGCACAGATCAGCAAGTCGATCAAGGAAAAATGTGAATGTCCACAGTCTGACAGTGGGCCACTAAAAGGGCAAGGAATTTGTTAAAACTTGAGGTGCAGTAGATAGCTCAAAGGGCAATACTGAAAACTGATAGTGTAAACCAAACACAACAAACCTCGGATATCTCCTGAAGTGATGAACAATGGGGAAAATATGATATCCATCCCTTAAGTCCAGGGCTATCATAAAGCGTCAGTCTGGAAAAATAGGAAGCACTGTCTGCAGGGTGCAATCTTGAACTTGAAGATCTTGACAAAAGTACCCAGAAATTAAAGGTCCAAAACTGGTCTCCACGACATTTTTTTTTTTTTTGGGGACCAAAAAATTCTGAAGTATAAAACCCCCAGCATTTCTCAAAAAATAGGACAGAACAGCAAAGTCTGGTCCAAGGAGTGACGAGGAGCCCCCATTAATGGTGGTGGATGTTTTTTTCCACTGCCAAATATAGGCCCTGCCAACAATGTCAGGAACTCATTCATCAGAAACTACGGATGACAAGACTGCCTTTTTGGCAGCTAACGTTTGTAACATGGCACCAACATGGGAACTTGAGAAAGATGGGTGCCATGACTCAGAATAATCATAAGTTGGAGAGCAGATTATACTTTTTGAGAAACTCCTCTAGTTAGGTTTGGCAGAGTTCTTGTCCTGCCACTTTCTTTTAGTGCCTTGTTTCTTGTTCAGCTGGGACCTATAGAGGAAAAATTGGGAATACAAAACATTTTTGACACCCCTTGCATCAGTTTACATCTATCATCTCAGTGTTTAAGGATGTGATTAGCTGGTGAACCAAACACAATCAAACTCGTGGGGAATTCATAATCTCATTCTTTAACTCATCAGAAAACTTCTGGCTGTGCAGCCTAGCCAAGCATACCTCTCTATCACCAGTGATAACGTTTCATTTCCAGAAATAGTATAGGCCCCATCCAAGACACTCTTTAAAGTACACTGACATTTGAGAAACACTGGAAACTATATCTTTGACATAGAGTTTTTGCTCATGAGGTAATGATGCAGCGGACTCATCTAAAGTATATATACACACCTCAGCACAAACTTCCAGATAAAACAATTGTAGTTAAATACTTGAAAAGCTACATTACCGGACTTGAGCCAGATTCATTCCCTGAGATTCTAGCCATTTACCCAATTTATCTAAAGGAACTGGAGTTTAGGCATGGCTAAGCACACCGTAAATATCTTTAAAAATTTTAGGCGGAGCTTTAATAAGCAGGGGAGAATTACAAGACACCATCCAATTCTAGGATCAATGGAGGAAAGTTCTCCACATCTGAGGCCTCATCTTCCAAAAGATTACAAACCCTGCTGATCTTTGGGGCAGCCAATGATTGCTCCAAACTGAATCCATCCCTAAATCTAGCCAGCATTTGAGAAAAAGAAACATCTGTTTGGGTTCCTGAACCTGTTTATCCCCAGAGGAAACTGATCAGACTCAAACAGTTCTGAAACGTCAGTCACCAGATACCTTTCAAAATCAGGATCCTTACATGACTGAATGTTGGTGGAAGTCCCAGTGTCACTCAACCTGTTTATGCAGTCCATAATCAACTCGCTGAACAAAGGATAGCCACCATCTCAAGTGGAAAAACAATCACAGACTGCTCTACAACATGGTGGGTCTTCTGTCCCTTTTATGCATGTTCTACACTAGTGAGAGATTTCTGCGTGGGGGGGAGGGTGATGCAGCATCTCCGACTTCCACTTGCACCTAAAAGGTATGGTTCTCCCGGATCTGAAACAGGCAATGATACAGCCCCAGAGGATGTGTCTGACCCTTGTGTAATGCACAGTCATGGTAACAAAGTGAGTGGTGCAATAGCCTATCCAAGGTTACTGCAGATTCACAAGCCATAGGCTGAAGCATATTTTTATTTATTTGTATGTTTTTTTCTGTGAAAAAGAGGTAGATGGTTGGGGAGAGGGGCATCATATCGGAGGCAATCAAGACAGGGGACAAAAACTTAGCCAAATCAAAAGAAAATACTGGCTATGTGATCAGCCCAGTAAAAATGAACAAAAATAGTAATCTGAAGTCTTATTTCTACAGGGATACTATATTGAATAACGCAGGGATACTATATTGAATAACGCACTAAGTAAAAAGAGAACAAATTCAATAAAGTATTTCAAAGCACAAAATACATGTCATAAAAGTCCCCAATTTTAATAAAGGCAAGGAAGGCAAAGAGCAAAAAAAAAAAAAAAAAAAAAAAAAAAAAAAAAAAAGTTAAATATAAACTTATGAAAACCTCCTGTCAGAAATGTTTCACATACAAAATGGTGCCAAAATTGCAATTTAAATGAAACAAAATGTGTTAAAATGCTGTACATCTACTCAATCACCTATATAACCACAGCTCCAAAGAAAAAAATTGCAAATGCAGCAAGTTTTCCTGTCAAAACATTCAAAAGCAGTTTTTAATCGATGGAAATAACATCCATGATTAACTTGTAGTTCTGGAAGCATTAAGGCAATGAAAGCAACTGCATTAAAAATGGCCTTAGTACAGAAACTCAGTTAAGCATTCACTAATGGCAATAAAACAAAATTCAATGGCTAAAAACTCTAAAGAAAATCAGAATTAGTTTAAATTTAATAGCATAATTTCTATAACGTAGGTAAAATTATACTCAAACTTACATACAGTATTCCATTTAAAAAAAATAAGCTAATCAGCAGAATACAGACAGGAAGGAAATAAAACACAAACAATAGCTGAAGGAATCCAGAGAGAGGACCAGTCTTCGAATAGATCCTTCTCTTACTATGGCACTAGAAAACTGAAACAGCCCTATTTGTGAGTCTGAAAGGCAGTCCCAATACTGCCAGGTAATTGGTTCTTCACAACGATGGACAGG
>NC_056737.1:1919353624-1919356124 GCF_019279795.1 Protopterus annectens
ATTTGGGGGTAATCAGTCTCTCTTTATTTGATGGCAGGTGGGTACCCAAGAAGACTGAATAATGTAATTAAATCAAAAGGTGCTTCAACAAAGTAATAAACAACTTCAAAAGTTTCTGTATTATAACCATTTATATCCCTCCTGGAGACAACTCCTCCACCCTAGAGAATATTCTCTGTTGGGCCTCAAACAATATTAAACTGGAAACTTTCATTCTAGGTGATGTAAATATTGATTGGAATAATATTAATAACAATACTCCCTTTCAGTCTATCAATCTTTATAATTTTACTCAACTAATAAACAACATTACCAGACCTAACAAAACCAACCCTCCAGGGTCCATCTTGGACTGGATCCTAGTCAGCCACCCTAACAATATCTCCAACTCAGGTACCTTACCAGACTCATTAAGTGATCATCTCCCAGCCTTTATTAACCGAAAAACCCAACAGCTCCCACACCAACAACAATATGCCCACTCTAGAACCTAACTAATTTTAATCCTTCTGTATTTTCAGAAACCCTTCAACTAACAAACTGGGATTCTCTAAACACTCTTCCCCTAGATGAAGCCCTAGAACTCTTCAATACTACCTTCCTTAAAATCCTAGATTCCCAAGCCCCTCCCCGCATACAAAAGGATAAAGTTCAACTCTGCCCCTTGGCTAACTAAAGACACTAAAACTCTAATGCGACAAATGGACAAAACATGGAAACTATACAACAAAAATAAAAACCCATCATCTTTACTGCAATTTAAGCAACTCCGCAATCTTGCTAAAAAACTTATTATAAAGGATAAGAAATCTTACTACGGCAAACTTCAGTCCTCCCTCACAAATAATCCCAAAACATTCTGGAATTCCATCAATTCACTCTTACATCCAGGTACAAAATCCAATCCCTGTCCAGACAATAATAAGACTGACACTGAAATAGCAACTCTCTTTAATTCGTTTTTTACTGGCTCAATAGCTGAACTGACTAAATCCTTCTCCTCTTCCACCCCTACCCCTAACCCAAAGCATCCTTCTACACCCATCCCTCACTCCAACTCTCATAACCCACCTCCCACTTTCATTCTACATCCTGTGTCTACCACCAGTATCAAACAACTTCTTCAAACTCAAACCATGCTCCAATGCCCCTGACAACATTCCATCACTCTTTCTCAAGCTGCAGCAAATGGCATCGCCATACCTATCAGCATTCTCATCAATAGATCCATCCAAGAATCTTATGTTCCCAAACTTTGGAGAGCTGCCCACATTCTGCCCCTGCATAAAGGAGGCAAAATAACACCATCTCTAACTTCCGCCTAATAGCAATTCTTTCCCCAATCTCAAAATTCTTGAAAATGCATACACCAGCAACTCATGCCCTACCTTCTCGATAACCATCTCCTCACTCCCACACAACATGGGTTTCGCCTGGCCACAGTACCATAACCGCTCTTCATTCCTTCCTAGAAATTGTCAACCAAGCCCGTGACTCTGGAAAAATTGTCTCCACTGTTCTTCTTGACCTTTCTAAGGCCTTGACACTATATCCCACACTCTCCTTCTCAACCACCTCTCTAACCTTAATCTCTCCCACAACTCTCTTTCTTGGTTCAGAAGTTATCTCTCTGATAGATCCCAAGCTGTGAAATGGAATACTGGTACCTCAAAATTCCTACCTACCCCTACCGGAGTCCCTCAGGGTTCTATTCTCGGGCCTTTGCTCTTTAACATCTTTATCAATGATCTCCACTCTTCTATTCCTCTTGCTCAAATAGTACAATACGCAGATGACTCCACTGTTATCTGCTCTCGCCTAACCTTCCCGAGCTCCAAGCCAAAACCCAATTGGCCTTCACAACCATAGAAAATTGGATGCTTCAAAATCATCTTTCCCTCAATGCCAATAAATCCCACATCATTCTCTTCTCCCCTCAAAAGCTCTGACTCCTGATAAGTCATCCTTCATAATTTCCAGCCTCTCCCAGTCCTCAATAGAAGTTGTTAGTAGTGCTAAATTACTCGGAGTAACCATTGATGAACACCTGAAATTTAATAATCATATTCAACTAAACATAAAGAAAACTCATCAGAAGCTCGGTATGCTTTATAGAAATGCAAACTTTCTTACTCCATCTTCAAGACAAACTCTCGCCACTACCTTCCTTCTCCCTTCTCTACTGTATGGTGCTCCTCTTCTATCCAATCTCTCCACTTCTATCTCCACAAAACTTGAAAGTTGCTACTACAAAATTGCCAAATTTGCTACTAATTCCACTCATTCTACACACCACTGCATCTGCCTCCGTAGTCTTCAATGTCTAGAACTCCCTAATCAACTCAATTTCCTCCAACTTACTACTGCACACAAACTAATCTTTAAACCCACTGCTTGCCCAGCATTATATAATACCTTCACCATATACAATCCTCCAAGGCCCCTAAGATCTAGCCACCAAAATCTTATTTCAGTTTACAAACCCAAACGACCCCCTGGC
>NC_056737.1:1919361124-1919376124 GCF_019279795.1 Protopterus annectens
GCACCATGCGTTAGTCCACGTAAGGCCCTCTTGTAGGATATGGGCATTCTCTGGGGAATTTATTATGTCTACCAACCTGCAGTCATTACCAAAGGCCACAGACCTTTACATTAGTTTTGATGTCAGCACAGTATATACTAATTACAAAAAGCCCAAGCACAGAGCCCTGTTGGACACCACTATTTTGAAGGGCAGTGTACTAAACACCTTAACTGAGTACTTTCTATTGGTGATCCAGTTATCTATCTGGTGCATAACATAAGGATTTATGTTGAGTTGTAACTGTTTTTCATTAATGCATCAATGTGGGATCATGTCAAATGCTTTGGCCAGCTCAAAGTATTTTGAGAATATTGCCTTGAGGAAGTCTACCATGACAAATCCAAATTAGTTTGTGTTAAGGGATTTTATATTGCCAATACCATTGTTTTTATATATATATCTCCCAGATGACTGGAAAATAAGTACTAGTGTCAGTGTACAAGACCAAAGGGAATTTCACAACTGTCGGCAGTAAAGGGGTATCAAAATCATATCATAATGGAAGAAAACTGATGGACAGGGTGATTGATGTATGAAAATACTGAGTAGTAGAAAGTAAGGAGGGAGATGAGCACTTGGGATTCATATCAGGATGCAGCACAACCAACCCAATGCTTGCAGTGATAGTGGAGAGGATGCTAGAGATGACGAAAAAAGTCCAACTGGGCATGCCTAGATTTGGAAGAAGCATGCGTTTGAGAAGGGTCGAAGAAAACTGATTCGGGCGGTCCTGCAATGATCTGAAGTCCTGGAAAGACTGTAAGCTATATATAATGTAAGCTATGTACAAGGACCCAATGACACAATTACGAACAGTGTTTCCAATAGCAGTGGATGTGCATCAGTGTTCAGTTTTGTACCCACTAGTGTTCATATTGGCTATGGACTACATTAGCAAACAAGTCAGAGGAGACAGATCAACAAAGCTACTATATGCAAATGATGCAACATTACATGCAAACTCAACAGGAACTTCAACAAATGATGGGGGAATGGAATTCATTTCTGAAGACACAAGGGATAAAAATGAGTACAGACATGACAGATGTCAAGACAACAAACGGGGGAAATTAGAAAAAGCTGAGACAGAAGGAAAATGGTGGAACAGGTTATCCACTTCACATTTCTGGGAGGGGTTACTGAGAAGGAAAGTCTGAATGAGGAGCTCAAAGCTAGAAACAGAGGGTCTGCAGTTAATAGGCACAGAGTGTCAGGGGAAACTGACATTCAACTTGTATAACAAAATATTTATACTTATAGGATTTACACTGGAAAAGAGGAAGAAGACAATATGCAATTCAAGCAAGCTTAAGTGAAGTAAGTCTGAGTATAATACAATTAGACTAGAGAGTAATGATTCAGCAGTAGAAGTATAAGAGGAAAGTCTGATTAACCTTATAAGGTAAGATAAAGGTGGGGGGAGTTAGAAGTGATACAAGAAAGGCAGCACAAAAGTAATCAATGGGAGAACAGTAAGGAAGGTATTTAATATGTAATAAAGATGGAGATAAGAGCTAGACAAAGAAGATGAATGCAACTGGAGGGATGACTTTTGAGACCGAGGTAAGAAAGACGCAAGTTGGTAAGATATGACTAAGGATGGAGAAGTATGACATAGAAGTGTCATTCTGCATGACAGCATGAGCATAGCCAGGAAGCATTCAGGTGTTGCTTTAGGTTATGCTCAAAACTTGTTGGCTTTTCTATTTTTTTAGTGTTTCCAGTGTTTGACAACATAAGCTGAGTAAAGAGTGTCACCAGCACTACTTTAAGACTGGCTAGTGCTGAGTAGGAATTTGCTGGTAAAATGTAGATCTCTAAGTGGAGAGTAGTACTAGAGGGTGTTCATTTGTGATGGGTAATTGTTTGGTTTATATATTAGTTAGTGGGCTCTGTGCAGGTTAAATTAATTTGGTAAATTGAAACAGTTATTTGCTTTATCAAAAGACAGTAGTGGGTCCTGTGTGGTAAGATGGCAGTGAATTTTGTTACTGTGTTGTAATACGAGTGAAGTTTATTTTTGGGTAGAAGTAGATTTGTAAGAGTGGGAGATGAATGAAGCAGCAGGAAGAGGTATGATGATGCTATGGAGTTTCTAGAAAAGTAATTCAGGATGGGTTTGGCTCAGTAGGGAAGTTTTTTTTTTTAAATTACACAAGAAATATCTTTACTGGATTATCATTTATGACATAGGCAATAATACATTTATATAAATGAAGACAAACCATATTGACATTTTCAGTTGTAAACATTATACATCACTTATCTTCTATACAATCACGGGCAGTGAGACATTACATAGCTCATTCAATTTCTGCCTTCCCTTACACCTCATTCCTCCTTCAAAACATTATCCTGCATGAAATGCTCCCACAATTGTAATTTGTTTCTATGTAATTTGCTCCTACCCTTTTCTAAAGATCCCATTTCTAGTTATTTTACATCTTTTATCTATATTCTTTACTTCTAGCACGGTTGATTTAGACTTTGATTGCTGTTTTCTAGTAATTGCTTTTTTTAGCAGCCACCAGAATTAAACTCAGCAAGGCCTATATGTCTAGGCAATTCTGAATCACAGCTAAAAAAAATAATTTCTTTAGTTGCACCATTTTGCTCACCCAGAACTTCTGACAGAATAGCCTGCAGGGAATTTTTAGTCTGCCATCTCATTACACTCCCAAAACATATGTTCCCCAATTACCTTCCTTCTTGCCCTCACACCAACATTTACAATCTATATGAGGAAAAAAATTCTTTGGAGTCTGCTTGGGGTATAAAAATACCTATGCAAACACTTCCAAGCAAAGACCCTATATTGTCTAGACTTTGTTGCATACCTGAGAGCCATACATATATCCCCCAACTGTTTCTTTGTGAACTGCTTATCCAATCCATCTTTCCAATCCTTTATAACCTCCTCAGATTGATTCTTATAGTCATTATACGATATTTTATATGCCCTGCTTCTGTTCTAGGTTCTACTAAAAACTCTACCAGTGCTGGTCTTTCACTTAGGATCCCCTTGTTCCTTACTCTTTGCCTATACTCTGGCATCAGTCCTTGGTAGGGATGGCATCCTCTAGCCTGCAGTCTGTGACGACCGTGCCATGGCCCAGCAATCAAGGAGCCTCAATCCTCACCACTAATACCAGGGAGGTTGTCTCCTAGAAGAGGAAAGGATAATTAATACACACAGTAAAGTACAATTTCCCTTAAGTGTACACAGAAAAGACAGTCCATCTGGGGCTGGTTGCTCCCTTGATTACCAGGTTCCCAATAAGACTCCCCACTGACACAGCTATAGGGTCCAGGTCTCAGCCTAATTGGGCAAGCTAAAACCTCCAGTACCCTCTCTGTCCAACCAGTGCTTCGTGTCCCTGCCAAGTAGCGGACACAACACACACACACACACAGATAAGTATTTATACAACTTCACAGACACTCCTGGGAAAGGCTGACACAGCTTCTCCAACTATGCCCCTTTACCCAGACTATGCGGTAGTAATTTCTGCCACCACCCAGTTAATAATATCAGCTACTAAAAGGCCCTTAAAAGAGTGTCCAATTATTACTGTGCAATATTAATATCCAATGGTAATGTGACTATTCAGTCTAAGGCTTACTGGAAGTGCTTAGACAGTAAACTCTATAAACATATAATGTACTCTAGTATAATTTATCTCTACATAAACCAGCCACAGGTATAAGGTTTAAAAAATATTTAATAATAATTAAAACAAGACAAAACTACTACACCACAGAGATATCTAAGGGTTCAAAGATCACACAGAAACTTAAAATAATACAGTAGGACAGGCCTGATTTCAAAGAAAAATACCCAATTAATCTTTACTAGCTTTAACTATTCCTACAAAAAATCACAGTGTTAAAACTTACATGTGAGCACAAGGCAGAGTGCTATTAAGTTGGAAATCAAGATCAAAATGCTTCTGGTTTCTTGTGAGAAATAGTATTTAAACATTACCAACAAACATGTATCTGGGTCCTCCCCAGATTACATCATTTTTGACACTTAGGTTTTCCCAGTATTCATATTGCATCATCTTGACACCCGCTCTGAGTTCCCAGGCTAATAGAAACTCCATTTACATTATTTAGGAAGCCAACACTTGCACAGGAGAATACAACACTAAAAGGCATTTCACATATACACTCTAGCAATTATTCCTTAGCTAATACAATAGACAATGTCTTCAGCCAGCCTGACCGGAACCAACTTTAAAGATCAAAGAATGTCATAAAATCATTTCAATTTCAAAAGACAAATTTGAAAGGCTTGACTTAGTTTTTCTTTACAGCAAGGGGGCAATGTTGTAACAATCTTGAAGTTCACATTGTACAGTGTTTTTCTTTCATTTAAAAACACAAGCCTGTATTTTACATTTATTTATACAGTTGACAGAATTGTGTATCAAATTCTATTTGACTACGCTGGCAGCCTTCGCCCATCTCTCCCCAAACATCACAAAGTCCAAATGAATTTTTGGCCTCTTTCCATTCTGCTACCTTTCCCCTTCTTATTTGCTCCTAGTACACCTTGGCTCCTTTGCCAGTTCTCCAGTAAATGCCACCCCCTCTTGCCTATTTTCTGTACCCATAATTGCAGTCACCCTAATCGACAATCTCCTTTCTCCATTCCTGTGATGGCTTAAGTTCATACAATACTTTCTGCTACTTTACGAATATAATACTCTGTATGGTCACTGTTGTTCTCCTCAAGGATCTGTATCCAAAATTCCAATATCTCCTTATTTCTTCAGCTTCCCATGTTTCATCATCTTCATCCCTTTCCACTTTGAATTATAGCTTTCTGCTTGTGCTATGTATAGATGCCTTAACTGTGTACAATACGCTTTCAAATCAGGTAATGACAAACCACCACATTCTACTGGAAGAACAATTTATGAGGAGTCCAAGTTATTTGTGGGTTTTTTTTTGTTTTGTTTTAATAGCTAGTGTAATATGATGGTCATATTTTAGATTTTCATTTACTGGGACACCAAGCAGTTTTGTATGAGTGACTCTTTCTACTTTAGTGTTGTTTGCTGAAGCAGTGTTGAGTGATTGTCTCTGTTCTAATATTTGCTTAGGTGTAAAAAAGCATTAGTTTGATTTTATTTGCATTTAACAGTACATGAAAGTTTTGTAAGCAAAACCCAATGGTCTTGGGTCATTTCTATTGACTGTGGAAGATTTGGGGATGCACATGTAAGAGTAGCACTATCTGCATACTAACCAATAGTGGCTTATTTGGTAGATGTGTGGAAAGTGCTGGTAAAGATGTTAAACAGCAAAGGGCCTAGAATTGTTCCATGAGGGACCCCGACACAGACTGACAGGAAGGTGAACAAATCTGGTTTCCATTTTACAGCCTGTACTCTGTTAAATGGGTAGCTGCAGAATCGGGAGAGTGAAGATTGTGAAATGTCTAAGATAGTTCTTGAACCAGTCTTTGGGGGGAGGATTGTCTCAAATGTCTCCAGGAAGACAGACAAGTTGCCTGCATTTCTAATGAAGTTTATGGTTGTGTTGAAACCAAGTACAGCTATGGTGCTGCAGTGATGAGGTTGAAATTTATTTTGGAGATGCAAATGGATGCACTTCTCTAAAAAATTTTTGACTGGGTAATAGTTTCCCCTGACAGAGTAGTTTATCAGTATAGAAATAGGGTATGCAAGAGCATCACTGCAACTTTAAGATAATAGGATTGAAGATTATTAGCTACTGGAAGTTGCAGTTTTCAGCTTTTTGAGGGGTTTCCTGATAGTCGAGGTAGACACAGGTTGAAAGGAGAAAAAAATTTGTTGCACGTCTTGACTGGGAGGGAGAGTGAGGGTCATGGTGGGGGTTTATCTTTGAGTAATGAAAAGATTGGTTAGGTGAAAAAAATGCTGGATTGTGTAGATATAGATTCTAAAGTGTTAGTAGTTGTTGAGGTTGTGGTGGTTTGGTCAAGGTGTATTAATATTTTTCACAGATGATCACAACAGTTTGTGACAGTGTTTATAACTATGTTGCATTTTGCTGTACTGGGCTTTTTCCTCTGCTCTATTTTTTGGTAGACAGGTTTCTAAGATTTTCCAGTTTGATTCTCAGCTGGGGTCCCTTCTGTGAGGAGTCTGCATGTCCTCCCTGCGGTCGCGTGGGTTTCCTCTGGGTGCTCTGATTCCTCCCACATCCCAAAGACATGTTGAAGGTAGACTGGACAGTATAACGGGCCCTAGGTGTGAGCTTGCACGTGTGTAGCCTTCTGTGGAAGGTTGGGCTCTGGGCTGGCAACTTGAGACCATAAAACTCCACTGCTAATCGTTCTGCGGACCATTGTTCTGCTGTGGTGACCCCTAATGGGAAAAGCTGAAAGGAGAAGAAGAGATACGTTTCTAAGATGTCCACAATTTTGCCAGTTTTGTTGCCAGACCATATTTTCCAAGATTCATCTCTGAGGGACATCAGTTGACTGGTGACTTATATTAGCCAAGATGCAGGGTTAGATTTGATTATTTTTGCCTTAACAGGAGGTAGCTTATTTAGTATACTTAGGAATGTGGTGTTACAATGGGATACATCATCATCATCTAGGGACATAGTTTTTAAGTTATTCCAGTTGCAATTAAGAAGGTAGGTGATAAAAGTGGCTCTGTTGAAGAGAGAGAGAGTGTGTACTTGGCTATAAATGATGTGTTTGCATACATGGTTTATTTGATGATGGTTGACTTAATAAAAATATGTCTGGTTTTACTGAGAGGCTGTTTGCTAAGTGGTGGTTTGCTATCTAGGCTTCCTCTGCCCATTGTAATTCTCAGCTCCTTTTGCATTCTCTCACTGACTGTGGAGTCATCTGATCACCTTGCTCTGTCAACACTAACACTTTCCACACTGAAGTATGGATATGACTTAAGTTTAACCATGGCAGGGCAGTCACAATTTTAGCACATTAGTCAAGGCTCACAAAATTTAAGTTACATACACATGAGCTACCACCTGAAAATAGGAGGTTGGTACAACTGTACAGCTCTGGTTAAGTCACATTTAGACTGCACATATCTGGAGTCCTTATAAAACAGAGGATACAGTGTATTAAAAGATAGCACATCTACCCACCACTCACCAGTTTGGTTAACGGGGAAAGTAAAGAGGGTGGTAATATTTTCAGACAAAAAAAAAAGCAGAAAAACAGTATGAATGCAGTTCTTAAAAAAAGGAGTGGGGGAGGAAGCAAGGTTGGAAAATTAATAAGGGATATGTTAGGGAGCAGATGAATGATTTTTTTTTTGTTTTACAAGAAGAAAGTGGTCAAGGGACAGGGAGAATGATGCTGAAACTGGGGATGAAGTCAAAATAAAGATGGACAGACTGATGAAGTGTGATGAGTTTAATGCTGGCACGGCAGCTCAATATAAATGCGATCTGTTTGCTTGCAAATTGCAATAGGCATTAAGCAACTAAAAAGGTTTACTTCCTACTGGAGTGCACTGCTCTCCATTCAAGTGGTAAAAATAAATCTATGCAACCAACTGAGTTTAGCGTTCACAAAGAAGTAGAAATCACTGCAGCTACCCAAAAGTGTTAAAAGTTTACCACTACTGACTATATCGGTGGCAAACTCACAAGCTAGAACAATTAAAACATCTCCACAAAGTACAAATCAATAACATGTAGCACACAAGACCTACACAAATGTATTCTTAATGCTGCAATACTACTAACAATACAGCAAATACCAAATTCTAACCGCCAATGCACAAACTATAGCAAAAGGATACTGTGAACGCACTGTTATGTCAATGGACATGCATGCGTGTAGTACATGCATACACATCTCTGCCTGACCTGTATTGCAGTAAAATAGACAAAATATCAGTCAGTTCAGAGCATACAATGGTAAAACTGTTGTTAAATTATGTATCTAGCCACAGCAGGAGGGTCTTATTTGGACATTCAAACTGCAACCAGGTGACCAAAAAAATCCCCTCACTATGGGTAAAACATAACCTAACTGCATCCTGCCATGGTTTGTTTGTTTATGTCTTTCGGCTTTTCCCGGTTAGGGGTCGCCACAGCGGAACTCTGGTCCGCTAATGATTGGCAGTAGTTTTACGTGCTGGCTTGCTGGGCCTAACGCACAACCTTCAATGAAAGACTGCCCGTTCTTGCAAGGTTTTATTAGTCTTTCGTTTTTCTTCTTCAAGAGGCAGGTAGAGTGGTACCAGCGGGGTCCCTTTACAGTCATGTGCTAGTTACAACAAAGACAAAAGGAAACCTAATAAGCAATTAAATACAAAATAAAGTGGTACAAATGATTAAACTATAATGGTCCAAAAAAGGGAATGGATGAAAAGATGAAGCACTGCAAAAACTAAGGTACAGGCAGACGTTTAGAATAAATAGTGTCAGTGTAGGAGAAAGGAAAACAATACAGATAGGAAAATTCAGATCTAAGCTACAGAGGAAAACAGCTGCACAACGAAAAATAATGGCTCCTATAAAGAGAGGAAAGTTGAAGTCCGTGTGAACCAGTAAATGATCTTTGTTGTTTGTAGAAGACTGACTGGCAGTGAGGAGGAAACTAAGAAAATGGCTGGACTAAAATGAGTGGAGGATTTACACAACACAACATATCATCAGTAAAGACGTGTTATGTAGCTTCAATGGTTGATGAAATTAATGGTAGGATGGAGATGCTGTCCATGCGAGTGGAAATAGTTCTTCATATTTTCAGGACTATGTAGGTAAAACCTTGGTATTCATATATTAGAAAGTGCAAAGAAATGCAAAGGGTGCAAGGCCAAGCCTGATTAGCATGTAGGAAGCAAATGGAAGACTACATGCTATAACAAAATCGCAAGATTCGCTATTAACCTCCCTTACAGAGCACAGCACTACACAGCACTTCATAAACTAAACTGGACTGAACTACCCAATATCCAATCACTCAACCAACTAACTTTCATTCATTCCATCTCCATCATCCAGCAACTATCCAGCACTCAAGAGCTTAATGCAGCCTTACTCAAACGGCAGGGCACCAAGATCCTCCAACAAGCTACTATTCAAAGTAACTAAATCTAATAATTGTTACGGTATCCAAGTCCTGGAATTCCATACCTCAGACAATACTATATTCTAGCAACACATCCAAATTTAAACTACTGCTTAAGGAACACCTAACCAAAAACTGTCTTTCCTTCTGCACTAATCCAGGCTGATCATTCTGCCCTTATCTCTTCCCTTACTAAATTCCAACATCCAAACTATCCCGTCTCTCATGGAATTCCAATTTCTCTCTTTCTCAAGCACACTACAGCTCCTATTTTTATCAACCTATTTCAAGCTTCTTACAGTTTCATCACATTCCCTCCTTCTTGTACTTGACCTCAATATTGCCTTAGCTATCACTACTTAGAACTGTTTAGAACAAGTAACACTAGCATAGCAACAACCAGACATTCTTGTACATATACCATACATGTATCTCATAAAAATGTACCACCAAAACCAGGATATTGATCCATTGATCAGTCATTTCTCTATGATGGCACAAGCTATTGCATGCTAGTTTATTTGTTAAGCTTTCTTTTTTTTTCCACTTTATATTACTCTCACAATTTTTATGGTTTATGTATAAACTACTTACTGCCTGTATTTACCAAAAATTATGTATTCTTGATTCTTATCAATTTCTTGTATTGCTTGTAATCCGTTTTGGAGCTTTTCTCCCTGGGCCTCTGCAGAAAAAGGGCCACTGGCACAATCGGACATTCCTGGTAAACAAATGTAAAATAAATTAAAACATAAATTATGAGGAATTTCCTAATAAAGTAAAAGTGCAATGATACAGAATACAGATAAATGGTTAGAGGGTACACATACATTTAGGATGCATTGGGTGAAAGCTTTCGATTAGGAGACATGCCCATCTTTAATGAAGAGACTGAGCCCATGAACCTATTTTGCCTCTTAGGCACTGAGATGCAACAGGAGGAAAGATGTACCTTATCTTTTGCGAAAATTTTATGGTGACAGATACTGCTGGCCAGCACTGCTAAAAAGTACTGACAGCACTGAATTCATACTATCCAAGCAAATGTGCTATCTCAAGCAGTCTGAGAGATTACACCAGCAGTATGGAAGGTGCAAGCTAGGCATTAATTAGTACACATTCTCCCTGGTAACTACCAGTCAGTACCACCTTTCAGAAGTTAGTGCCAGTTTCTCAAAAGTTTACTCCTCAAACTTCCAAGATGAACACAAGATACCCAAGCTGAAGAAAAAAATGCTAACCCCACTTTCATTCCAACCATGCCAGAAAGTCAAACAGCAAATATGAACACAAAAGAGCTCTTCAGATGACTCCAGCCAGGCTGCGCAATGAAGCTCTACAGGGAGATGTTGCTGTACACAGTAAAAATTAAATAAGATCTTTTATTTTCAAGAGGTCAAACAATACTGTGGCTTAATTTGTTGCTCAGGTAAAAAGCTACTGGAAAGAAAGCACAATATGAGCTGATGGCATCCACTACCCACTGAATAAATCACATCATGGCATTGCACTTGGTTTTGTAAGAAGCAACTTGCCTTAGGGCACACAGAGGAAAAAAGAACAATATATGCATTTCTTTAATAAAAATATGGGAAGAAAAAACAGATATAAAAGTATTCCAAAAAGGAATCCTCAATAATTTTACTTAATGTAAATGCTGGATAGGAAATATGACACAGGTTAGATCAACAACATGTCTGCAAATCCTGAAAGGAAAACTCGTGTCAAAGAAGGACCAAGTCTGTTGACTGCTGTAGTTAATGAGCCAATCAATCACAACCAGATGTTGGGTCAATTTGTTCCTGCACATCTGTGCTTCATTCTCAGCAAAAAACATGCTGGTCATGTAGACATATCACAGAAACTTCCTCAAAAAAATACATCTGGCACCCATATTCAACAGTCCCTTTTTCTAAAACTACTACAAAAAAAAAAAAAATCAAAGACTACTCTACACTCGTGACATGCATGTTGAAATAAATAAATACAAATAAAAGAGCACTTCATCTACACAACACACGCATCATATGGAAACAACCCTATTAATAGCTCAATAAAATATTTTAAAATTCACAAAAAGACACGGAAAGGATGCTTGTGTTGGTGGGACATGTGTTGATACAATGATTACCAGGTCTGGAGATATTACTCCCACTCCAGCTACTGTCTTCATTTTAGTCAACTATTTATTTGCATTTGTTTCAATTCTTTATCTTTCCTCAACAGACCACCCCAGTTCTTCATCCTGTGATCTCTACAGTCTCAGGACTAGCAGGTACACTCTTACACTGATACTGTCAGTAACTTCTCTAAACTTACCTGTATAAATGATGACAATAGGAGTCATATGCATCAAAAGATAATTTGCCTTTCTAGGAAAGAACACAAAAACATATAGGGCACTTTCCCAGCTGACAAAATTATGCAAACTAAATCATGAACATGCATATGACAAAGTTCACACACACACAAATGAAAAGAAAAAAAAATCATTTGCATTTATACCGACACCTGTCAACTCGTACAGAAACAAAAATGGACTCTGACAGATAAAGTTAACCTGGAAAAAATTGACCCACTCCTCAACCTTTCAAATGAAGAGTTAACAAATAATTAACTAATGACTCCCATTTTTCTGTCCCTTACTATAGCTCCCATGAGCCCTGAAAATTACACTCACCACCAATTCTGTAAAGAAAAATCCCAAATTCTCTCAGTCTCACAGTACCTTAACTCATGCCCCGCCCCAACACACACAAACCTTTTGGGCATATTTTACTACCCCAAAAGATACTGTCTCCAATCTGTGCATGATGGTAAGACACTTTCATGAATCAAATGTTTCCTTGTTCTTTTCACCTTAACCGACAGAGAGAGTGTGTGTCCAAGTACACGTGTGCATGTATACAAGGTTGCATTTTACTTTATCAAAATGACATTTTGTTGAGACAGGAATCATTGGGTCATTCTATGGATGCCTGTGGTGTGTGGGAACAGTTTAAGCTGTGAAGGTGTCAGAGATTAATGTCCACAAAAGTGTGTGCATGTTTGTTTCTTTTAATATGAGTCTGCTGATTGGTGTACATATGTGCAGAGTACGGTTAGAGTGACTGTTTGTGAATGTATGTGTGTATTTGGACTTGACCATGCCCGTGGGCAAGTGCATGTGTGTATATATATATATATATATATAGGTTCGCTTGTACTAGGCTATCTGCCCTAGGGCATTTATAAGCCTAGCCAGAGTGTGTGTGGCTTTCACCACCCCTTAGAAAGAGAATACTACGCCCTTTTAGGGTTTAGTTTACTGTGCCTCTGTCTAGTAGTGACACAGAGATGACCCCCGGGGTAAACCTACGATCTCCCATCCACTCATCAAGATTTCTCTTGAATAGAGTCAGTGAGGGGCTCTGCCTAACATGGACTGGGATTCTGTTCCAGAGTGTAGGGAGCCTCTGGGTTATGAATCTGTCCCTCCAGCACGTCCTATTTATTTCTGTGTTGAGGTTTAAGTCTCTTGCTCTCGTGGCTCTGATGGATTTGGATTTTCTGAGGTGGAGCATGTCCATTAATTCCGGATTGGACATGGCCTTGTACGTCAGGCACAGATCACCTCTGAGTAGGCGGTATGCGACTGAATAGAGCTGGAGTTTTTTCAGTCTGGCAGCATATGACATATGTTTGGTGAGGAACTTTTGGGGTCTTTCCAATTGCTGCAGGTGTCGGGTGAGATACATCCCAAATGGGGCATTGTACTCAATCATTGGCCTGATAAGAGAAGAGTACAGGGGCACAATGACCTCTCTTGATCTAGATGTGAAACCCTTCATGATAAGGTGGGCAATATAGAAGGTCTTCCTAACCACTTTGGCAATGTGAGTGTCAAATGAGAGGTTACTGTCAACCTGGGTCCCTAGGTCCCTGATTACCTCTTCCGTACTTAATGGATTACCACCTATGTGGTAATTTGTGGGTACCTTGTTTTTCCTTGTTTTTGTTTTTTTGACTATACATTTTTTGGTGTTCAGCTTAAGGCCATGGCTCTGGCACCAATTATCCGTTTCTATGAGGCCTCTCTGAAGGATGTTTGTGTCCGCTGGGGTATCAATTATGGCACCCAGTTTGCAGTCATCTGCGAACTTTGTCAGCCACAATCCTCCTATGTTTGCCTGTACCACGGAAAAATAAATGCCGAACAAGAGGGGTCCCAGGACTGAGCCCTGTGGGATAACGCTTGTGACTGGCTTAGAGTCTGACATAGCTCCAGCAACTCTGACCCTGTGGGTTCTGTCCTTGAGCCAGTTTGCAACCCATCTTGTGACATATGGGTGTACATTTAAGCTGGTGAGTTTGTCTATGATGCCCGAGTGGGGTATTGTGTCAAAGGCTTTTGCAAGGTCAAGGTAGGCTGTGTGAACTGCCTTACCCTCATCAATGGCCTTAGTGACTGTTTCAAAAAAGTTGACCAAGTTCAAAAGGCAGGATCTGCCCTTGACAAAGCCAAATTGGGTAGGATCCAATGTCTGTAGGTCCCCAATGTCTTTGTTTATGAGTTCCATAATGATCCTCTCCATAGCTTTGCAGACCAGGCTCGTCAAGCTTACGGGGCAGTAATTTCCAGGGTCTGTAGAAGCACCGCCTTTGTGAAGTGGGACCACTGTTGCCATACGCCACTCTTTGGGTACGTATCCTGTAGTAAGGCTAAGATTAAACAGCAGCCTTATGTGTGGGTTTAGTTCCTCTTGGAGTTCATGTAGCACACAGCCCGGGACACCGTCCGGTCCCATTGATGCTGTGTTTTTAGCTTTAGAGAGGGCGGCTCACCTGGGCATCTGAGATGTTAGGGAGGCTACACTCTGCTGGGATAGTTATTTCTCCTTTGGGGAGGGGAGGAGAAATTTGCACTGAACCTGTCTGCCAGAATGTTGGCAATGTCAGTGGGTTCAGTGTATTTTGTGTCATTTTGGACTAACTCTGAGCATATCTGGGAGTTTCCACCCAGGTTTCTAACATAGCTAAAGAAGGCCTTGTGATTGTCTTTTGTGTCTTTTGCGATTTTTCTCTCAAAGTTGGCCTTGGATGATTTTATGAGTGATCGTAGTTTTTTGCTAGTACTGATCAGAGATGCCTTCCCTTTTAGGGATTTTGCTCTGTCATGTAGTAGCTTCCTCCTCCTGTTGTAAAGTTTGTTTATGGCTGGGGTCCACCAGACCGGGCGCCTGCCTTTGGGGGAATGGGTCTTGGTTTTATTTGGGATTGCATGATCCATGCATTGTTGAAGGTGCCCGTAGAAGGCATTTGCAAAGGATTCAGCAGTGTGGGTTGTGGTTTCCACTGGCCCAGGGGCCTTGAAGGATATCACTTCAGTCTTAAAAAGTGTGAAGTTGGCTTTTGAGAAGTACTTCACTGTGGTCTTTTGTGCAGGGGGTGGGGTGGGATGTGGATTTCCAGTGAGATTAATTTATGGTCTGATCTTACCAAAGAGGGATATACTTCCTGTGTGGAGCATTTTGTCCCCATGTTTGTGATGATCAGGTCTAGTATATTGTCTCCTCTTGTATAAATGGTGACTAGTTGTTCCATTGAATTTGAGTTTATGAATTCTAGGAACCTTTGGGCTAGAGTGTTGGGGCTTGAGTAATGTTCCCAGTCTATGTTTGGGTAGTTGAAGTCTCCCAAAATGATGGTATTTGGAGAGACATTCATACTCTCCAGTGTCTTCAGGAAGGCTGTGTGGGGTTCCTGAGTTTGAGAGGGTGGTCTGTAGCATGCTACAAACTGTAAAGCAGTTTTGCCTATGGTTAGTTGCACCTGGATGGTCTCCGATGCTTCGTGCGTTGCCACTAACCTGGAGGTGTGGGTATCTTTGATGAATATGGATACCCCCCCTCCTTTTG
>NC_056737.1:1919381124-1919389659 GCF_019279795.1 Protopterus annectens
TGGAGGCTACTTATGCAAAAACACTTTCCAAAACATTTTAACATGAGACTGCCTTGAATGAGGAGGACCCAAGGGCAGACATGTTGAAATGGCTGTTAAATGAATCTTGACAGAGGAATAAGAAAGACCATAAGATAGTAACTCAAACAAATATTGTAAAACCAGAGAACAACTAGCTCGAAATAGGTGCTTATGTTGTTGGGATCAATTACAAAACCTTTTCCATTTGTTAATATATGATCTACTAGCAGCGAGCTATTTTGCCTCAAGTAGTACCTGCTGCACATCCTCAGTATACAAACCCCTAAAAGGAATTAAAACCCTATCATCCAATCAGTCAACTGAAAATCATTGATCGAGGAGTCTATTAAACTCCCCATTCTTGTAAGTAGATCCAGCCTGTGAGGGAAGCCTGTGGTAACTGCCCCTGCCCATTTCTGAAAGAAGAGGTAAAGTACAGTTGTGTAAAATTTCACCCTAACAGTACATGTCCTTTTCACTGTTGCAGTATTCATTACATTAGGGATCCCCTGCTCAGGCAGCCCAATGTCCGGTCAGTATACCAAAGCCCAAGGTTACTTGAAGGTATGCCGTATGTTACACATCTGCTCCTTGTGTAGCATAGGGCATGAAGGTGATGCCCGGATGTACCATCCTCAGAACTAAAAGCCCCAGTAGGAATGGCAGTCCAAGGAAAACAAGAGGTAACCACTACATCCAGAAGAGAAATGGACCAGGGGTCAGAGGGAGGGAGTGAATACTGCAACAGTGAAGAGAAGGACATCTACCATTATGGTAAGATTTTACACAACTGTACTATGTCCTTCCATATCACTGTTGCAGTACTTATTACATTAGGGAGAGTGCCAAAGCTCACAAAGAAACTTGGCAGAAGGAAGAACCAGTAGAGCCCTCTAGGAAGCCATGAAGGATGGCGCTACCAAAACCAGCTCTAGCTCCGGACACTCCATCCAACTTGTAGTGCTTGGTAAATGTAAGCACAGATGTCCAGGTAGCTGCCTCAAGAATAGAGTTAGTATCCAGACCCTTGTAAAAGCACAAGAAGCCACAGCTCTAGTAGAATGAGCCTTAACAAGAAAAGGAAGGCTATTACCATGAAAAGAATAACAAAAGGAAATAGCTTTAGAGATCCAAGAAGAAATGCTCTGCTTGGATACAGCTAATCCTAGGGACTTAGGATGAAAAGGAACAAACAGCTGATCAGATTTCCTAAAAGTCTTAGTCTTAACCAACTAAAATCTGAGTTGTCTATACACAGCCAAAGTGTGCAGCACCCCTCTGACAGGCAGACTGGAGATGGGAAAAAAGTGGGCAAATGAATAGACTGATTAAGGGACAACTAATTACCCACCATGGGAAAAAAGAAAGATTAGTATGCAAGGACACCCTTCTCCTTATAAAACACCAAAAAAGGAGGACAAGCCATAAAAGCTTGAAGCTCAGAAATCCATCTAGCAGAAGTAAGGATTTAGGAAGAAATGCCCGA
Source organism: Protopterus annectens (assembly GCF_019279795.1). Classification (NCBI taxonomy): domain Eukaryota; kingdom Metazoa; phylum Chordata; order Ceratodontiformes; family Protopteridae; genus Protopterus; species Protopterus annectens. The sequence continues at coordinate 1,919,382,632 of NC_056737.1, forward strand.
CAGATGGAACAAGATTGTACAGTCGTGAGAGGCGCCAAGGCAAAACAAACATGGTTTGTGGTGGTCTTGACAAGGAATGTCTCCCCACACTGGCATTTACACTTCTTGGATGACATGAAAACCCTACAAGCAAAAAAAAAATAAAAAAAAAATAAGTAAAAGGAACCCCAATGGGACACTTACCTGCAATGGCTTGGTGAAACCAGCAATGGAATGTAGGCATTCAGACTGATGATCAAAAGATGGTGTTCGTACTGGCAGCAGAGAGGTTCTGAGGATGGTATATCCGGGCATCACCTTTATGCCCTAGACTTCGCTAGGAGCATATGTGTGACGTATGGCATACCTTAATGCAACCTAAGGCTTTGGTAAACTGGCCGGACATCAGGCTGCCCTGGGCAGGGGATCCCTAATGTAATGAATACTGCAACATTAATATGGAAGGATATCCACGGTTACCCTTGTCAGAAAAGGAGTCGTCATAATGATTTTGGGATATTCTTTCTGAATCTTCAATAGTACCCTAAATAATAGTAGAAAGTGTGGAAATGCACACAGGAACATACCTGCCCAAAAAAAGAAAAGGCATCTGTCTTCCAGGCCTTCTTGCAATGAGTCCTGGAACAGAATCTTGCCAGCTGATTATTCAAAGAGGAGACAAAAAGTTCTGCTTGAGGAACTCCCCACAGATGGATTAAATCTTGGAAGAACCCGATCTACTTGCTATTTGTGAAGGCCTGGCCTGGTTCTGTTCAGATTTGCTCTGACAGAATGCAAGATGCCTGCAGAGAAAGACTGTGCTAGGAAACTATATCCCAAGCTAATATAGCTAGTCTGCTAGGTAATCATACATTGATATAATTGAAAATAAGTTACCTCTTGCTTGTTGATGTACCATATGTCTGATGTACTGCCTCTAACCACTTGAAAAGGTCCCAAGGGCCAAAGATGTTTCAGAGAGTTGAGTGCCTTGATCAGAGCAAGCAACTCCTAGATATTTATGTGCTTGCATCTGTCCTTAGTGTCCTACACCCCTTGCACTGTAATCCCTCCTGAAACTGCTCCCCAAGCAAAGTCCGAAGCATCTGGGATAAATGACTGCTTTGGAGCAGAGATACAGAAAGGGAGGCCTGGATTCAGGAACATCTGTTGTCTTCACTAAAAGATCTCTATACTGACAAACCACAGTACTCGGATTTGAAAAGATAAATGGTGATGATGCTGGACCTTAACAGATTTCAGATACCACTGCATCTTTCTCATGTGGAGTGCTGCCTGGGGCATCATGAAACTCATAGAAGTCAGAGTGGAAAACCTTAACATAAATCTAAATAAAGATCTATTTTTCCTATGGAAGAAAAACTCTTTTGAACTGAGATGTTTAGTTGACATCCCAAGAACACAGTCCTGTGTGAGGCAGTCAAAAAAGACTTTTGAATGCTCTCCTGGAATTCCAGCTTGTGTAAAAGACCTCTCACTCAAGAGAGATTCCTGGCACTTTGTAAAACACACTGCAAAGATAAGCAAGTCATCTAAATACATAAAAAAAAACTGGTTACCCTGTGGCCTGCAATGAGCTGTAACTGCAGCTAGAAACTTTGTGAACACTCTTGGTGCAGTGGATATTCCAAAAGGTAAGGCAGAGAACTGATAATGTTATCCAGACACACAAAACCTCGAGAAATGTCTGAAGTCTGAATGAATAGGGATGTGAAGAAGAACAGGTGGGAACATCAGAGTCGGATCTGGGGGAAGGGGAAATGACTCCCTGGAAAAAGAGGAATTTCCTACTACTGCCATCAGTAACCTTGATAAATGAGTTGCAGAACCCATTTGACTGACAATTATTTGCCAGAGAGAATAATGGATATTCAAACTTTCTGGAAGGAAAAGGTCACAGTGGGAGGGGGGGGGGGTTCCGGCATGTAGCTCGCAAGACATTTCCCTGCAAGCTACATCGCCGAAACCAATTGGCTGCAGCAGCAATTTGCTGTAGAGCAATACGGCTGAATAGCATAGCCGCTGCAGCTGTACACTATGCACAGTAATTCTACAGCTGGTGGTGATCCTTACAGACAGCTGCCCGGTCATATTCTAGCAGGGAAGGCCGTACTAGATGTGTACCATGTTCTGTTATCTCATGTAAGGAATGCATTTATTGTATTTATTTATTTATTTTGTCAGACGTCTGACTCTACGGCAAATTGCTGCTGCAGCCAACTGGTTTCGGCGATGTAGCTCGCAGAGAAATGTCTTGCGAGCTACAAGCCGGAACCCGGGAGAGGGTCATAAGGTCTCTTGAACTGTCATTCAGACCCACCAGACTTGTCCTTGGTTTTTGGAGGTTCAAGACTTCTCCTTGGAACTCCCTTGCCATTTCTTTTTAAATGTTTGTTTACCTGAAGTAGTTGAGACCATTTAATCTGTTTTTTTTTTTTGTTTTTTTTTACCAAAACTGAATGAGGAGATAGAAAATCCCTTGGACGATTTGGATAATAGGGCTGGAAAATCTCTTGTTTTTTTAAACAAAAAACATCTTTATTGAATTATCACTATCACTTATGAAATAGGCAATCATACACTGATATAAACAAAAACAAAGTATACTGACATAATACTGACATATTTTCAGTTGCAAACAAACATCACTTATAATCTATCCAGTCATTGTCAAACATTACAAAGCTCATTCAATTCCTGCCTTCCCTTAAACCTCATTCCTCTTCCAAAACATTATTCTACATGCATCGTTCCCACAATTCACATTTTTTTTTTCTATGTAATTTGTCGCTACTGTTTTCTAAAATTACCACTTCCAGTGGTTTTATCTCTGCCAATATATAAGCTACTTCTAATACAGTTGGTTTACACACTGATTTCCAGTTTCTAGTTTTTGCTTTTATAGCAGCCACCAGAATTAAACTCGGCAAGGCCTTACTATGTGAGGGCTTAAAAATCTGAGAAGAGATTACCTGGATCAGCTTGCTCCTTTCATCACAGTTTTAGTAACCTCTGAAGCAGAGGGGGCCAAACACTAAATCTATACTCCAAGGGAGAATTTAAAACCTCATTTTTATCATCTGGGAGCTTCCGAGTATGCAGCCATGAAAACCTCCATAAAATGGTGCCAGGGGCTACAACTCTGGAAGAAGTATCAACCGGGTCATACACAGTGCAAACAATGAGTAAATGACCTGTGCAACAGAAGAAACTATGTTATTTAAAGCAGATTTTCTACACAAGAAAAAACTAAAGATAAAAGCATTCCTCCACCTTCTAAGATGGAAAGAAGGCAATTTAAAAATCTCTCTCTGTTGACACTCTCTTCCAATGGATTTCATTCTACAAACAAAAGCATGAGTTGAAACTGCATCTGTATAAAAACTGCCAACCATAAGGAAAGGGTAACAAAAAGCTGTTGATGGGCAGAACAAGGCCAAGGAAGTAGATGTAATTTTAAAGCAGAGTACACCTCTGTGAGTGCATACCATCATAACAGTAGATGTTCAAACTACTGCTGTAGGAATCAAATGTGAATGAGAATTAGAAACAAATTCAGCAGTGCATGCCAGGCCTGATCCTACTGTTTTAAAAAAAAATGGTGATGTACCCAGGGCACTAACCCAGTTGCTTACTCTTATCTTAACCTCCATGCATGCATCTTATGTGGATCCCTGAAACCTTGCAGTCAGAATCTCTTCCTTGTACCACTATCTGATAACCAGATGACTACCCGAGTCAATTAGGAGGCAGTTAGGGAGAACCAGCTGTTAAAGAAGAAGAATGCACATCCTCAGAGGTTACTCTTTCCTGGAGCCCAAGATACAGCTAAACCAGAATAATGCACCAACAAATGTTATAACACCAGACAAAAATACGAAGGCATACCCACCAATAAGTTTTTAACACAACACAATATAGCAAACAGGAAAAAAGTGCATCTACAACTACAAAACAGAAGCTGTTATTTATACAGGATGTTTTTCGGTTACTTATCTAGTAAATCAAAGCACATTACTAGGTGATCATAAGCCACCAAATAACATACTCATACAGTCTGGAAATATCAGCAAACATAACATCACAATGAACATAGCTATTACAGGCATACCTGTGCTGTCCTACAAAACTAGCATTTTGCAAAAGTGTGTGTTAAACAGCAATTTTGTGGCAGCTTGCTGACACTAAGGGTAAGAGAGAAACCCTGATAGTTAAAGATAAGAGGTTTGGATCTGCATATTGCTCTCCCTGCAGACCGTTTTATTTATTTATATATATATATATATATATATATATATATATATATATATAAGGTTCTATATCATCAACGAAAAGGTCAACACCAAAATGTCGAAGAGCAAAATAGTCGACTTTTTAAAATCTTAAATATCAAAAGAACGAATGTTCATAGTTCGCCAAATTACATTTACTGACATTAAACGTCACTAGCAGATTGCATTTGGAAGTATATATCTTAGGTTTAGAATAAAAGGTTAAGTTAAGGAGATATACAAGTAAAAACACTTGTCCTACAATACTGACATATGAAAGAAATAAAATATTATTTTGTTGTTTTAGAAACTGTTGCTATTAATTAAATGTGTACGTGGACCCCAGCCATAAACAAACTATACAATAGGAGGAGGAAGCTACTACATGACAGAGCAAAATTCCAAAAAGGGAAGGTATCTCTGATCAGTATTAGCAAAAAACTACGGGCACTCATAAAATCGTTTAAGGCCAGCTTCAAGAGAAAAATTGCACAGGACACTAAGAATAATCACAAGGCTTTCTTTAGTTATGTTAGCAACCTGGGTGGGAATTCCCAGATATGCTCAGAATTAGTCCAAAATGACAAAAAATACACCGAACCCACAGACATTGCCAACATCCTAGCTGACAGGTTCAGCGCAAACTTCTCCCCCCCCACCAAAAGGGCAAATATCTATCCCAGCAGAGTGCTGCCCCCCTGACATCTCAGATGCTCAGGTAAAAGCTGCCCTCTCCAAAGCAAAAAACACAGCATCAATGGGACCAGACGGTGTTCCCAGGCTGCGTCCTACATAAACTCCAAGAAGAGCTAAACCCAAACATAAAACTACTGTTCAATCTCAGCCTTACTACAGGATATGTACCCAAAGAGTGGCGTACAGCAACAGTGGTCCCTCTCCACAAAGGTGGTGCCTCAACGGATCCTAGAAACTATCTGCTATAAGATATAAGCCTGACTAGCTTGGACTGCAAAGCTATGGAAAGGATCATCATGGACCTCATAAATAAAGATATTGGGGACCTACAGACACTGGATCCTACCCAGTTCGGCTTTGTTAAGGGCAGATCCTGCCTCTTAAACCTGGTTGATTTCTTTGAAACAGTCACCAAGGCCATTGACAAGGGGAAGGTGGTCCACACAGCCTACCTGGACCTCGCAAAAGCCTAAATTACAATACCCCACTCGGGCATTATAGATAAGCTCATCAGCTTAAATATAAACCCCTATGTCACTAGATGGGTTGCAAACTGGCTCAAGGACAGAACCCACATGGTTAGAATTGCTGGAGCCATGTCAGACTCCAAACCAGTTACAAGTGGCGTCCCACTAGGCTCAGTCCGGGGACCTCTCTTGTACGGTATATATTTCTTGGAGGTACAGGCCAACACAGAAGGACAGTGGCTGACCAAGTTCACAGATGACTGCAAACTGGGTGCCATAATACGACTCTCCAGCCGACACAAGCATCCTACAAAAGGGCCTCATAGAAACAGACAACTGGTGCCAGAGCCATGGCCTCAAGCTAAACGCCAAAAAGTGTATAGTTATCCCCTTTGACAAAAACAAAGTGCCCACAAATTACCACATAGGTGGTAATCCATTAAGTACGGAAGTAGTAATTAGGGACCTGGGGACCCAAGTTGATAGTAATCTCTCATTTGAAAACCACGTGGCCAAAGTGGTTAGAAAAACATTTTATATAGCCCACCTAATCATGAAGGGATTCACATCTAGATCAGGGGAGGTCATCGTGCCTCTTTACTCATCCCTCATCAGGCCCATAATTAAGTACAATGCCCCTTTTGGGATGTACCTTACCAGACACCTGCAGCAACTGGAAAGACCCCAAAAGTACCTCACCAAGAGGATCAAAGGGCTCAAACAGATGCCACATGCTGCCCGGTTAAAGAAACTCCAGCTCTACTCGGTGGCATACCGCCTGCTCAGAGGCGATCTGTGCCTGACGTATAAAGCCATGTCCAACCCGGAATTAATGGACATGCTGCACCTCAGAAAATCCAAATCCCATCGAGCTACATGCTGGAGAGACTTGAACCTCTGCACTGAAATAAATAGGACATGCTGGAGGGACAGATTCATAACCCAGAGGCTCCCTTCACTCTGGAATAAAATCCCAGTCCAGGTTAGGCAGAGTCCCTCATTGACTCTCTTCAATAGGAATCTTGATGAGTGGATGGGAGATCATAGGTTTACCCCGGGTATCACTTCTGTGTCACTGTTAGACAGAGGCACAGTATACTAACCTCGAAAAAGGGCATAGCAAAATTCATTTAAAATGGGTGGCGAAAGCTAAACACACTCTGGCTAGGCTTATAAATGCCCTAGGGCAGATAGCCTAGTATGAACCTATCAAACTTGTGTGCGTTCGACATTTCATTCTTGAAAATGGCTAGCACTTCGCCTATAGTTCCTGGCATTCTAGGTAATTGCTATAAAACTGTGACATCTCAGAAAAGTAGGGATATGTTACACACAGGTGGCTATTTGTATACATTAGAAAAGACAAAGGAGATATTGGTACTGTAATTGTAAACATTCATTGAAATGCAAAGGTAGAGCAATAAGTATTAAGCAGGTAGATGGAGAACTTTACAGAAATTAAAGTTTACTTCTAATTAGGTGTTTTTTGTTTACTTACACATACACTTGGTATTTCATGCACATTCACTTTGCACAGGGGATATATGGGTGAATGACAGGGTATCTATTTTGTTTAATTATTCAGCACGAACCA